>NC_053157.1:186819275-187121775 GCF_016835505.1 Polypterus senegalus
AGTTTCTGTTTTTGCTTTCTTAATCCAGCTTTCTTTTCAGAGAGGGATGAGAATAAGCAAAAACCCCACACAGGCATTATAGCTATATTTATGAAAAAAAACAAATATTTACATAAGTCCATTTTAATTACTCTTAAGTGAAAACAGGATATGGAATGACTGGAATATTTTTCAAACCTGCACATTAAGGTTCATCAAGTATGTTGTTACAATTAGGTGTAATATGGTGTATATCCTCCACTCTTGAAAATCGATAATAAGACCAAGGTAATTTAATGATATTGTATTGGCTTGCAGAAGTATTTCATCACTCTAGCTCAATATTGTTTATAATTTTACACTGTTGTAGATCTATGCAAAACTCTATGCCCCGAGAGTACTGCCTCATTGTGTTACCAATTTTTTTTTTATATATAATTTAGTGCAGTGTAACCACTAGTGGCATGTGACCGCATATCTATACTAATAAAAGGCAAAGCCCTCACTGACTGACTGACTCATTCATCACTATTTCTCCAACTTCCCGTGTAGGTAGAAGGCTGAAATTTGGCAGACTCATTCCTTACAGATTACTTTAAAAAGTTAGGGAGGTTTCATTTTGAAATTCTACGTGTAACGGTCATAACTGGAACCTACTTACGTACATATATATGGCCATAGCCTGCAGCTCGGTCGCCGTGTGAGGCGGAGTTGCGTCCTCCATCAGCACACCTCCCACATAATTGACTGCCTGCCCATATAAGGCCATCCGTCCGCGGCAATCCAATAGACACGCTGCCACTAAATATTCACGGGTGAAGGACTGTGCTTATGCAAACGAAGATGAGATGGTCAGGGATAGACTAGTGTTTGGCACAAACTCAGGGAAAGTGCGAGAGAAACTTTTAAGTGCAGGGTCTTAGCTAACATTAAATAAAGCCGTGGTCATCGCAAGATCGCACGAGATAGCACAAGCACAACTGAGAACCTTCGATGCATGTACTTCCGAGCGGCTCACGAGAACTGACTGTGAACGCAGTACGCAGAGAACAACCAAGAGCTCCAAAGAGCACTGAACAAAAACGCATTACACAATTGAGAAGGCAGCAAAAGAATATGAAGCGAGTGACACATACAAGCATATTCATAAGTGCAGCTACTGCGGAAACAAAGCACGGTGTAAACCTTAAGTTTAAATTAAGTTCATAGACACGCTACCGCTGGCGTTTGTCATGCCTACAACGAATACGATATTCGCGAGATACAAGTTTAATGAGAAGACGCAGAGTATAAACAAGACTTTTGATCACTTTGTAACAGAGTTAAAATTGCTGGTGAAGGACTGTGCTTATGCAAACGAAGATGAGATGGTCAGGGATAGACTAATGTTTGGCACAAACTCAGCAAAAGTGAGAGACAAACTTTTAAGTGCCAGGTCAGAGCTAACATTAAATAAAGCCGTGGACATCGCAAGATTGCACGAGATAGCACAAGCACAGCAGACAACCTTCGATGCTTGTACTCCAAGCGGCTCACGTGAACTGACTATGAACGCAGTACGCACACAAAAGCAAGAGCTCCAAAGAGCGCTGAACAAAAAATGCATTACACAATTGAGACTGCAGCAATAGAATATGAAGCAACTGACGCATACACACATATTCATAAGTTCACCTACTGCGGAAACAGACCACACGGTGGAAAAAGTCAATGTCCAGCTAAAAGAAGACAGTGTAAAAAATTTGGTAAATTGAAGCACTTCGCTAAAGTTTGCAGGACTGGGAAAGGTAAACCCGTGCATGCAGTGTGTGATGTCTCAGATAAAGAGGAAGGCGAGCTGTTTATTGATGCAGTAGGACAGGAACAACCCTTTGACGCTGAACAAGCCTTTGTAGACATATCAATAGGAAAGCAAGGTGTAAAGCTTAAGTTTAAATTACGTTCATAGACACGATGCCGCTAAATATTCGCAGGCAAATCCACAATTTAATACCGGGAATGCCTGTTAAACATCTTAGATTCACGAGTACCGATTTGGGTGGTGATCACTTCGCTGAATGAGACCTGTTATCTTTACAATGGTTGACAACGAAGATGAGATGGTCAGGGATAGACTAGACAAACACTGAACCTGAACACAACACATCCTCCAAATACGAACCTGATTGAAAGAAATAATGATAATCAAATACTTGATGACAGCAACACTCATAACACAAAACAATTACATTGACAATCATGTTACGTTATTTTTAAAATGTTTCATAACTTCTTGTAGCACACTGCTTCTCCGCTGCGAAGCCCGGGTATTTTGCTAGTGTTGCAGAAAAGGATAACTTTGTTATTTTTCAAGTCAGTTATTTTTCCTCAGACAAGAAAATTCATTCATTCATTTTTTTCAAAAAAAATTGTGTCAAACTGTTTTGCTATTTTCATATGCACCAATGCCTACTGTGATGTTATACTAGTTCGTACATTGGGTGCCTCATACTAAGGTGATGCAGCTTGTCACAGTAGTTCACATTAATTGTTAATGTTATTTTCAGTACAATAAATCGAAAACGTGTTGAAGCATGACTTGTTTAAAACAGGTCCACACATATATATATATATATATATATATATATATATATATATATATATATATATATATATATATATATATATATATATATATATATATATATATATATACACAGTGGTGTGAAAAACTATTTGCCCCCTTCCTGATTTCTTATTATTTTGCATGTTTGTCACACAAAATGTTTCTGATCATCAAACACATTTAACCATTAGTCAAATATAACACAAGTAAACACAAAATGCAGTTTTTAAATGATGGTTTTATTATTTAGGGAGAAAAAATCCAAACCTGCATGGCCCTGTGTGAAAAAGTAATTGCCCCTTGTTAAAAAAACCTAACTGTGGTGTATCACACCTGAGTTCAATTTCCGTAGCCACCCCAGGCCTGATTACTGCCACACCTGTTTCAATCAAGAAATCACTTAAATAGGAGCTGCCTGACACAGAGAAGTAGACCAAAAGCACCTCAAAAGCTAGACATCATGCCAAGATCCAAAGAAATTCAGGAACAAATGAGACCAGAAGTAATTGAAATCTATCAGCCTGGTAAAGGTTATAAAGCCATTTCTAAAGCTTTGGGACTCCAGCGAACCACAGTGAGAGCCATTATCCACAAATGGCAAAAACATGGAACAGTGGTGAACCTTCCCAGGAGTGGCCGGCCGACCAAAATTGCCCCAAGAGCACAGAGACGACTCATCCGAGAGGTCACAAAAGACCCCAGGACAACGTCTAAAGAACCGCAGGCCTCACTTGCCTCAATTAAGGTCAGTGTTCACGACTCCACCATAAGAAAGAGACTGGGCAAAAACGGCCTGCATGGCAGATTTCCAAGACGCAAACCACTGTTAAGCAAAAAGAACATTAGGGCTTGTCTCAATTTTGCTAAGAAACATCTCAATGATTGCCAAGACTTTTGGGGAAAATACCGTGTGGACTGATGAGACAAAAGTTGAACTTTTTGGAAGGCAAATGTCCCGTTACATCTGGCGTAAAAGGAACACAGCATTTCAGAAAAGAACATCATACCAACAGTAAAATATGGTGGTGGTAGTGTGATGGTCTGGGGTTGTTTTGCTGCTTCAGGACCTGGAAGGCTTGCTGTGATAGATGGAACCATGAATTCTACTGTCTACCAAAAAATCCTGAAGGAGAATGTCTGGCCATCTGTTCGTCAACTCAAGCTGAAGCGATCTTGGGTGCTGCAACAGGACAATGACCCAAAACACACCAGCAAATCCACCTCTGAATGGCTGAAGAAAAACAAAATGAAGACTTTGGAGTGGCCTAGTCAAAGTCCTGACCTGAATCCAATTTAGATGCTATGGCATGACCTTAAAAAGGCGGCTCATGCTAGAAAACCCTCAAATAAAGCTGAATTACAACAATTCTGCAAAGATGAGTGGGCCAAAATTCCTCCAGAGCGCTGTAAAAGACTCATTGCAAGTTATCGCAAACGCTTGATTGCTGTTATTGCTGCTAAGGGTGGCCCAACCAGTTATTAGGTTCAGGGGGCAATTACTTTTTCATACAGGGCCATGTAGGTTTGGATTTTTTTTTCTCCCTAAATAATAAAAACCATAATTTAAAAACTGCATTTTGTGTTTACTTGTGTTATATTTGACTAATGGTTAAATGTGTTTGTTGATCAGAAACATTTTGTGTGACAAACATGCAAAAGAATAAGAAATCAGGAAGGGGGCAAATAGTTTTTCACACCACTGTATGTATACTGTAGATATGAAGATATGTATGTGTATATATATGTATATATATGTATGTGTGTGTGTGTGTGTGTGTATATATGACAGCAGCAATCCAAGCTGTGAGAAAACAGTAAAAAGGAGGCGTGTCAGGCGTCCGTGGTACATTTTCTGATGCAGCTACCGAAAACAACTTCGTGACGCTGCTGCCAAATACACAAAACAATTACTTTGACGATCATATTACATTATTTTTAAAATGTTTCCTTTTCTTTTTCATAACTTCTTTAACACATGACATCGCAAGCGTGGTATTTTGCTATATATATATATATATATCACAGCGACAGTCATAACAGTGACAAAACAATTACATTGACAATCATGTTACGTTATTTTCAAAATGTTTCCTTTACTTTCTCTTTCCTTCTTTAACACACTACTTTTCCGCTGCCAAGCGCGGGTATATATATATATATATATAGATAGATAGATAGATAGATATGAGAACAACACTCATATCAATGACAAAACAATTACATTAACAACCATGTTACGTTATTTTTAAAATTTTTACTTTTCTTTTTCGTACCTTCTTTAACACACTACTTCTCCGCTGCGAAGCGCGGGTATTCTGCTAGTATAGATATATATAGATATAGATATATAGATATATAGATTTTATATATATATATATATATATAGAGAGATTTTATATATATATATATATATATATATATATATATATATATATATATATATATATATAGTGGTACCTCGGTATACGTCCTTAATCCATTCCAGATCCTTGGACTTACACCATACAGGACGTATACCAAACTAATTTTTCCCATAAGAAATAATGGGAAAACGATTAATCCGTTCCCATGGAAAAAAATCCTATTGTTATTGGCATATTATACATTGATTGTATAAAATAATTTAAACACTGCTTAATACTAAAATACATAAATACAAAAGCAATTAGATGAAATAAATGAAAATTTAACCTCGCTTTACTTTTTAATAACGTCTTTGTTTTTCACAATTTTCACAGATACCGTCGTTCTTGGAAAACGGTTGCAACAGCCATGTCCCGGATGCGCATGCCACCTTCATACTTTTCAACAATCAATTCAAATTTACGTGAAAAAACACAAAATCACGTTGTGACGATGCTGGTTTGCTATATGATCCCTACACCCCTTGAATCCTACACCGTCGGTAATGTTACCGATGAGCTTAGCAGTGAGGCACAATAAAGCATGGGGATGGTGAAAATGTGCAAAGTGCTTTTATTAAAACAATCCACAAAACAAGGTGTTCAAGTTAAAGTGCAGTGTCCAAAGTTTCAATAAATAATCCATAAAATCAGAAGTGAAACATGGGAGGTTAAAAACAATAGAAAAAAGTCTTCTTAAAAACAATGAGATTAAAATACAGCAGGACGCATTCTTTAAAAACAAACAAGAAGCCCGATGCCTTTTTACTTGGCAGCCCCCCTGCTTCCCAACAGGGGAGTCGCCCTACTTGCAGCTAACCTTCATTCTGCCTACTTCAACTGTTTAGTTCACCTCTCCGATCCCTGGCTCCGGTAGGCTCCTCCTGACAGCGACTTGGGATCCACAGCGACCAGAGCGCCAAAGCTGGGGAATACACTTGCCCAAGTCCTTACGTGGAGAGTCACCCTCCTTTCGGTCAATCCTGCTCCATGATCACTCAGCGGGAGTGACCACTACTACTATTCCCCGGATGTCGGCCCAACACCCAGGCCCCCTGTTCAGCGGCAACGTTCTCTTGCACTCTCTCTTTCTCTTTCTCTCTCGGAACCTCCCATCCGTTCTTTCTTTTTCCTCCCTTTGTAGCTGACTTGCGCTTCTATTTATCAAGATAAGCAGCCCCAGGAACAATCACGAATGCGGATGGTCTCTCACCTGTGCACTTAGGTGAGAAACGGCCACATCGTGAATCGCCCTGAGAACTGCTTCAGCCACACAACTACCATGCCCCCTCACCAAGCCACAAGCGCGGTGATTATTTATTTTAAAACTGGCCTTTGACAGGAGCTGTGGACCCGCTATACCACACACGTGAAAATTCACAGAGAGTTATAGTGCGGGTTGTTCTCTGAATGCTAGCAACTGGCACACTGACGCTCGTGGGCAGTCGAGGCTTTGTCTCGAGAGAGGTAAACAAGGGTAGCACGCAAGTCGTATTCCAAACAAAGGTCTTATACCAAGCAAAATTTTTTGCGTCCAAACAGGATGTGTACCAAGTTGGACTTATTCCAAAGCGGACGTATTTTCTGCCATTTTTCTCTGCATATCCTCTTAAGCCATATAACGTACAATGGAGACCATCAGTGCACAGCTATTTACAGCTAGAGATGTTTCATGGTTCAAGTCTGAGTTCTAACTGGGCAACTCAAGGACATTCCTAGAATTGTCCCTAAGCCACTCCTGTGTTGTCTTTGCTTTGTGTTTAGGGTCGGTGTTCTATTGGAAGTTGAACCTTCGGCACTGTCTGAGGACAAGGGTACTATGGAGAAGGTTTTCATTAAGGATATATATTTCTGTACTCCTGCTTTTTCTGCTCTCTCTCAGACCTGTCTAGTCTCACAGTCCTTGATGCTGAAAAAACCTACAACATGATGCTGTCACCATCATGCTTTCTTGTTTAATTTGATATTGAGCAAGTGAAGAAATGTGTCTTGTTTCCTCCAGACATGAGGCTAATCTTGGTTTCTCATAATCTAAGATTCCTTTTGATGTCTTTTTTACACACTCCAATGTGGGCTTCTATGTGTTTTTTTACTGAGAGAGGCCTTTGTCTGGTCCCCTGTCATAAAGCCCAAATAGGTATGTTGTTGGAATGATGGTTGTCCATTTATAAGCTTCTCTCATCTCCACACAGTTTCTCTAGAACTCAGCCACTTGACCTTTGGGGTTTTGGCACTTCTTCCACGATTTTTCTGTTTGGCATGAGTCATGGTTGTTCTAAGCTTCTTCCATTTAAGAATTATGAAGGCAACTTTGCGCTTGATAACTTTAAATGCTGCAGTATTTTTTGTAGCCTTTCTGAGATTGGTAACGCAATCCTTTCATTAATTTTTGTAGGCGACTCTATCAACATCAGTGATTTTAGCACAAAACTGCAACATAAAAATGTATATAAAGAGTATGGTTCTGAATACTTTCTACATCTACTGTGTATGTATGTAAAGGATCAGTTACTTTTTCACATGGATAGTGTAGGTGTTGGTGAACTTTTTCCCTTAAATAAATCAAATGATCATTTTATTGTGTTTATTGTATTGTGTTTACTCAGGTTGTCCTTGTATTATTCTTAACTTGTTCAGAGTTCAGAAACAAGTGGTATGAATAAGCAAAAATGGATGTCAGAAAGGGAACAAATAATTTTTTCATGGCACTGTAAATCTACCATTTAAAGTTGTATCCTCGGCTCCATTCTAGACTTCATGTCAGCCCTTCACATGGCACAATTGCACACATTATCACACAAATGGAGGTTTTTGAGTTACCTTTTTACCTAAAATTAATGTTTTGAACTCCAGCCTGCAAAAGAAAAACAAACTTTAGATCATGTGCATAATTTGAAAAAACAATTGAGCAGAGCATTCTTGTAGAGACAACTAAATATAAAAAAACTGTCAACATATCAGTACACATACTACGATATCATGAACATTTTATAAAGCTCACATTTTTTGATAGTAATATAAGTAATTTAAAACATTGAAAAAATATTGTAGTATGACTTCCTTTAAGTCTGAGCCAAGTATGCTAAATTATCTGTAATGATGGGGTCCTCCTACTGGTTCTTTATGTGAACTTTAACATTTCACAGTTTCATTTCAAAACAATTTTGCATTTTTAAAGCTTCAAGAAATGCATTTGTCAAATTAATAGAACTGTGCAACACAGTGAATCACATTGCTGCCTACAAAATTTAACACTCTGGGTTTAAATTCCATGCCTCATCATGTGGAATTTGTATGTGGGTTTTTCTTCATCCACATACAAATGTGTGAATGTGTGAATCAGGTTAACTGACTGACTTTTTGTGAGCATATTTTTACATGTGAGCCTTACAATAGACTCTTGCACATGACCTGTTTTCAAGCTTGTTCCATGATAGGCTTCCATACCCCACATTTCCAAAATACTGTAGATTAAGAAGGTCAGAGAAACTTGTGATCATAAAATAGAAAATTCTTTACCCGACATGCATGAGTATTTTTCTGTTTTTAGTGTGATTGTCACAATTTCAGATTTGTCATCTCTCTTGCATGTATACATAAATATATACCAAATTTAAGACCACTGGAAATTACAGAAAAAATACATTTACAAATGTATATGTTAGATTAAGTTAGTATGCTTTATTCATCATCACATAATCCATGGCACAGCTGCAGACAGCAGTGAAACTCTGTATCCTGTAAAAAAGAAGTGAATGCCTTTTGTCCACAACAGGAAGGCCAACCATAAACAGTGCACCAATCCGAATACTTTCTTTTAAGAAACAGTGTCTGTTCTGTATGGCTACCTGTCTTGCATCAGGGGATCAGCACCAGCCAGCACACACTCCCCTTTAATACTGTTAAATGCCCTGCAAAATGTTTGTGTGTGTGTATATATATGTATGTAATGTCCAAATATTAGAATGCAACATTAATCAAAATGCATACTCCTGATATTCAGTTTGCATTGCAACGGTATAAAACACCCAAGACAACTTAAACTTTAATAAAATTAGCATTACCTGTAGCCTTTAATTTGAATTTTTGTCTATATATAGAGATGGGATTCTCCTGCTCTTATTAACATAGATAGTTCAATATCTGTAAGTAAAATGCATGGTTGTCCCAATCTTAGTGTGAAATTCAAGACCTTGTGGCAGCTATATTTCAGTAAAATATTAGTATTTGCATATGGTAAGGCTGTTTACTGTGGTATTGCTGGACAAGGAGAGAAAAGCAAGATTCTGACAATAACCTGGAGAGAAATTCAGAAAATAAGGGCACTATAAATCTACACTGGATGAATCTTCCTGGAGTTGAAATACATTCTTCTTTGCTAAGCTGAAATATTTCAGTTTGGTTTTTAAGTTAAATATGTTTATGATTATTCTTTTTCCTTTTATCATTCTTTTAAATTCACCTTATTTGTCGCATTATTCCTTTTGAAGGAAATTAATACTATTACATTTTAAATTATCTTTAAAATTTTTTTATTTTTATTTGCTCACAAACTATGATGTTAAAGTAAATATGCTCAAGAGGCAATTGTAGCAGCTTTTTAAGTACCAGGAAATTTATTGTATCAAGGACATTTTGTAATTTACTATAATCCTGAGATCTTTTTAAAATTATTAACTGCACAATAGAGAATTGCTGTATGTATAGTAGTACCGCCTGTCTTAACAAATAAAGATATGATTACATAGTTTTAATTTCCTGTGAGAAAATGCTCACCTGTTTTGTAAGTTAATAATTGGCTTGAGTACCCCAGCACACCTCAGCAGTTTCTACAGTTTAGCGTGTTACTGAGCATTTTCGCTAATTTTACACCACTGCTGTTTGTTCAGAAACAATACTGGTACAGATGGCAGTTTTTAAATAAAACACACTAAATGATGCATAGCTTTATCCAACAGTAGGTAAGAAGACTCCATTGCCATTGTAGTAATAGAGCTTGTTACACTATGTACTTATTTGCCAGTTGCGGCTTTGTTAAAATGTCAGCAGTTATTAGAATAGTGGTGAAAAGAGAGAAAGCATGTTTTCTCTTTTTCTGGGTGTATTTTCCATTAGCATCTCAATTGCCAGTGAACTTAACTGTTGCTATGCAACAACATCATTTTGGGTTTCTCACAACATTTGAATTATTTTGCTATATAAGAACTGGGTCCTAAACTGCAGTGCTGATTTTTTTTTTTAACATGTACCCTGACCTCTTTCCTTGTTGTTTTAAAATGATAGTTTAAATTTTGCCCATGTATATAACCTAAGTAATAAATAGCATTGGATGGTTTGTTCACTTTCTTCAGTAAAACCTGATACATGCTTTGCTTTTTGAAGAAGAAACAGAGTGACACAGTATCTTGTAGTTAGAATACAAAATTTCTGCTTCAGACAAGCCGGGGGAAATCTATTAAATGACCAAAGCCTGTTCTTATTCACAGCTCAATAGAGATCCATCACTGTTTGGCAAATTGATTTATAGGTTTTAGGTCATGCAAAAAAGAATTGTAAAGAACAGACTAGTCTGAACATTTCCTTTTTTGGTTAATTTTTAAATATTCTAAATTTATTGTTTTATCTTTATAGGTTTGCCTTTTGATACTATGATATTTTGTGAACTTTTTTTAATTTAATGCATGGGACTACTTAAAGGAAATGTGGGTTACAGAACATTTTTATCTAGAATTTTAACAATAGGCCAGTTATCACTATATCATTATCACATCACTAGAAAAGGCAATCTTCTAAATCCACTTGTACTATCCAACCGGGTGGTTGTTTTGTTTTGTGATGGACAATTTTAGGCAATAAATGGAAAATCTGTATTTCTAACTCACATTGTGCTGTCATTGAGCAAAATAAATATTTGGTCAAGCATCACTTGTTGTTATGCAATTCAATTGGTCAATATGCAAAGTATGGCATTGTGCAAGAAAACATTTATGTTTTTTACTATGTAGTTTTTTTTCCCATTAATGCTATAGTTTTTTTTTTTTTCCTGGAGATTCGAAAATATGTTTTTTCTCTGTAATGTGAGTTTTAGGTAAATCAGAATAAAAAATTGTCATGGGCTCACCTCACTGATAAATATAGTAGTGCTCATTAACAAAGTTTAATCCAGATTAATACATTTATTAATTTAAGTTGCTTAAGAGCTTTTGTCTTTAAATTAATTAACCAAAATCTCTGTTTTTAAAAAGAAAAAAATTGTATTTGTTGGTTAGAGACTGCAAGTGCTTTTTTTGTTTACTTTGTAAGCCAGAAATTATAGGGACACTTATCTGGATATAGAGGGGAAATTACTAAACTCAGTTTTCTTTCATTTGTGTTACCTAAACATTATAATATCTTTCTCTATGAGAAATGATAAACTTGTTGTATACTTGCATATTCATAATGTGGGACTAGATACTTTAATTAATTACCTTGCCTTCTTTGTCTTATTTATGTGTTCCTTTATTTCTGTTTCAGGCATTCGACCTCCTATCATGAATGGGCCCATGCATCCCCGCCCACTAGTGGCACTGTTAGATGGCAGGGATTGCACAGTAGAGATGCCGATACTCAAAGATGTAGCAACTGTGGCATTCTGTGATGCACAGTCCACCCAAGAAATCCATGAAAAGGTAAGAAGACCCATCTATAATTATGTTTTTGTATAAAGGAATGCCTACTGTCTCAGGGAAGACAGGAGAAAAATTCTTAGAATGATTAAGACTAGTGTAACTCAAAAGGTGGTATTTACAACCATACCTTCTGTCTGCTGTTTGTACACACGTACTTATTGTGATGCAGCAGCGCAAAAATGTCAAAAGATGTGAGGTCTGAAAAACTGAGTTACAATTCAGGCCAGAATGTTCACCGTCCTGCCCAGATTAGGTAACACTCCTGAACTCAATTATACAGGCTGGTTTCAGGCTACACTGGCCTTAAGGGGTTTTAACTTAAATAGTATAAAAATATATGGAATTTCCCAAAATATATTAAAGTGTTCCACAAGAGTGGAGGTAGCCATAAACCCCCTGGCTTAGATGGACAATATAGAATAATTATAAAAGAAAGGTTTATTAACACAGTGATAAAATATAACAAAAATAGCAAGAAAGAAGGCAAAAAGCATTGGCCTCAAGTGCAGTCTATTGCAACAAAGTACAAATATACAAATCCAGAAAGTGAAAATCAAAGACAGATGCAAAACATTAAATCCAAGAAAAGCAATAGAATGGCAGTACACACTGAATAATCTCCAAACTCCTGTAATGTGCATTCTGTCAGCCTGCCTTTAAGTACTGGAGGAAAAAGATAAGTGCTGAAGTACTGCACACAGCTGGACTTCTTTTAAAATGGCTGAATCTCATAGTGGTGAGGTAAAGGTGGCCCTGCCTCTTGGACAGCCAACCACAAAACAGAAGGATTATAATAGAAAATAATTATATTAGACAAATAATGAATTGACAGAACACTACTAACAGAAATAATTGAAACCAATAAATAAACCCTGGCTGAAACATAACAGTACTATATAGCACAATTAAGCCTTTTCATATCAAGCTATGAAGTAACATAAATTGTCTTTATTTTTTTTCAGTTTTCCAGTTATTTTGAACATTTCGCTTAGATTCTTTTCTTAAGCCTAGAATTATTTTCATATTTGCATTTCATTTGGCAGCAAGAATCGAGTATTTACATCACACAAATCTGTTGATGTGAAAACCAGGCAAGTGTATGAAACATTTGCAAGATCAACACGCATACGCTTTAAAAGAAACACTTAAACTGTAAATTTATGAATGGTGACCACATAAATTGTAGTTTTTGAAATACTTTATGCAGAATATTAGTTTCATGAATTAATGAGATTTTATTTATTAATTTTTTGTATTTTATACGTCCAACAAAAAAACAACTGAACTGGAGAACGAAAAGCTAGTTACCACTTGATGGTCTAACCATAATTATATATAGTGTTAAACAGACTTCTAAGCAGCCTTTTGTATACGCTCCCTTTTCTCTCTGTTTTTCTTTTTGGTTTTGAACTTATTTTACTAGTTACTACAGTAGTTGTGACTTAATATTTAGATTAGATTTGATCTTGCTTCTCACTTGTCTATACTAATAAAAGGCAAAGCCCTCAATGACTGACTGATTGACTGACTCATCACTAATCACTAATTCTCCAACTTCCCTTGTAGGTAGAAGGCTGAAATCTATCTATCTATCTATATATCTATATATATATATATATATATATATATATATATATATATATATATATAAAATACCCGCTTGGCAGCGGAGAAGTAGTGTGTTAAAGAAGGAAAGAGAAAGAAAAGGAAACATTTTGAAAATAACGTAACATGATTGTCAATGTAATTGTTTTGTCACTGTTATGAGTGTCGCTGTGATATATATATATATATATATATAGCAAAATACCAGCGCAGCGATGTCATGTGTTAAAGAAGTTATGAAAAGAAAAGGAAACATTTTAAAAATAATGTAACATGATTGTCAAAGTAATTGTTTTGTGTATTTGGTTGCAGCGTCAAGTTGTTTTCGTAGCTGCATCAGAAAATGTACCACACGCCTGACACGCCTCCTTTTACTGTTTTCTCACAGCTTGGATTGCTGCTGTCATATATATATATACACATACACATACACACATACATACATATATATATAATATACATATATATATACACATACATATCTTCATATCTACATATCTATATACATATCTACACACACAAATTATATATATGTGTGTATGTATGCATGTATGTGTGTGTGTGTGTGTGTATATATATATATATATATATATATATATATATATATATATATATATATAATCTAGATAGGGTGTGTGTGTATATATATATATATATATATACACATATATATACACATACATATACTTGTGTGTATGTTTGTATGTGTCTATATGTGTGTGTATAGCTTTGGTCACTGAGTGCAAGGGAAAAATAATGAAATATAGTCTATAAGTTATTAAACAGTAAAACATTAACGCTTTTAAGAAGTACAGGTACATTGAGCCTTACTGGAGTGGTTGCGGGTAAACTACATTTTAAAGACTGTGTAACAAAACAGGTAAGTAACTAACAGCAGCTAAAATGTATATGGATCATCTCTCGGTAGTAGATCCCTTTTGAAAGGCGCTACACGACGGCTGTGGTATAGAAATTACATTTTCTATGTGAACGCTCAAATTTGTGCCCTGGTAATGTGCCTTACCGGCAATTAAAGAAAATTATTTTTGTGTCCTCTGCCGTGTTAAGAGAGAAAGGCTTTGGTTTGGGATAAAAGGAAAAAAGGTGTAAAGAAAGGAAAGTTGCCTTTTTCTTTTATATAGTATAGAGAGATGTGTTCGCTGACGTTATGATCGCCTTTTGGGGACAGTCGTGGTGGGTCTTGTGTAGACTGGTGAGAAGTCCCGCCATTAATCGGCTGTGATGGCACTGTGAGTCCTCCACTCGTATGCGTGTCTTCATAATCCGAGCTGAGGACCTCATAATCGTATACGTGCAAAAGAAAGTGTGAATCGCCTTAATATTATTTTGCCGTGGTGTAGAAAAGAGGTCCCGTGTTTGCACTTGTCTGGGCTATAGCTCAGGGGGCGGATGAAAAAAATTAAAAGTGCTCACTTTGACTTAAGGCAGAAGCGCAGTCAGCGTCTCAAAGGCCGGCACAGCTATGCACGCGCGCTGGCTGCTCGACTTTTGCTGGGCAGGAGACCCCTTTTGTACACACGCTCATGATATCAAAAGTCTCAGCGCTTTGGAGGTAATTCATATATTATATATATAGTAAAATACCCGCTACCGCAGCGGAGAAGTAGTGTGTTAAAGAAGTAATGAAAAAGAAAAGGAAACATTTTAATAATAACGTAACATGATTGACATTGTCATGAGTGTTGCTGTCATATATATGCCTGCCTAAATAAGTCACCCTCGCTTTGCTCTTACTTTATTTACCGTTCATTTAATCATGGCTATTGGCGGAAAAATTATAAAACCAAAACAATTATTGATGGCGAATCGATTATTCATAAAGCTTGAATTGGTGATGTTTTTCTGTGTTAACCTCATATTTTTTCAGACTTCTTCTCAAACTAAGGTGGTGCGAGGGTAAAATGAATCGGGATGCGCTGATCAATGTAATCGGTGTACAGTACCAGGAAATCATGCATTGACAAAAGCTCCCCTTTGCTTGTAATGCAAAGTGTGATTAAATGCATTATTTTTAACGTTATGGAGCACATGCATCAAGCTTCTCAGCTGTGCTGTTGCTGTCATCAAGGATTTGATTATCATTATTTCTTTCAATCAGGTTCGTATTTGTAGGATGTGTTGTGTTCAAGTTACATTCCGTGTTTGTCAATCGTTGTAAAGATGACAGGTTTCATTCATCGATTCGTTTCTTACTGCATCAATAAACAGCTCGTCTTCTTCTTTATCTGAGACCTGACACACTGCATGCACGGGTTTTTTTTACACTGTCTTCCTTTAGCGGGACATTGACTTTTTCCACCGTGTGCTTTGTTTCCACAGTAGCTGCATTTATGAATATGCTTATCAGGCGCTTCATATTTTTGCTGCCTTTTCAATTGTGTAATTCGGTTTTGTTCAGCTCTTTGGAACTGTTGCTTTTATCTGTGCACTGCGTCAGTTCACGTGAGCCACTCGGTGTACTTGCATCGAAGGTTCCCAGCTGTGCTGGTGCCATCTCGTGCTATGTCCATAGCTTTATTTAATGTTACCTTAGTCCTGGCACTTAAAACTTTCTCTCGCAGTTTCGCTGAGTTTGTGTCAAACACCACCCTGACCATCTCATCTTCCTCTCCATAAGCACAGTCCTTCACCCGTGAATATTTACCCGTGGCAGTTTGCTATTGGATTGCCGCTGACGGACGGCCTTATTTGGGCAGGCACTAAATTACAAGCGCCAGCGCAGCCTGTCTATGAACTTAATTTAAAGTGTAGGTTTACATCGTGCTTTGTTTCCGAAGTAGCAGAACTCATCAATATGGTTGTATATGTCACTCGCTTGCTTCTTATTGTTTCGCTGCCTTCTCAATTATATAATGCATGTTTTTTGAGCGCTTTTTTGAGGTCTTCCTGGTTTTCTATGTACTGCGTGATTACGTGGGAGGCGTGATGATGTCACACGAAACTCCGCCCCCACGGCGTTGAAGCTCATCTCCATTACAGTAAATGGAGAAAAACTGCTTCCAGTTATGACCATTACGCATAGAATTTCGATATAAAACCTGCCCAACTTTTGCAAGGAAGCTGTAAGGAATGAACCTGCCAAATTTCAGCCTTCCACCCACACGGGAAGTTGGAGAATTAGTGATGAGTCAGTGAGTGAGTGAGGGCTTTGCCTTTTATTAGTATAGATATGTGTGTATGTATGTATATATATATATATATATATATATATATATATATATATATACTGTATGTATATATATATATGTATGTGTGTAAATATATATGTATATTTATCTGTATGTATGTGTGTATATGTATAAATATGTATATATGTGTATATGTAGATATGTATATATGTTTATATGTGTGTGTGTGTCTGTGTTTGTGTGTGTGTATATATATATATATATATATATATATATATATATATATATGACAGCAACACTCATAACAGTGACAAAACAATTACATTGACAATCATGTTACGTTATTTTTAAAATGTTTCCTTTTCTTTTTCATAACTTCTTTAATACACTACTTCTCCGCTGCGAAGCGCGGGTATTTTGCTAGTCACTAATAATAGCCAGGACAAAATTGGTAAATGGTTTTAAAATTTATCAGTAATCTGCTGCTATCTTTGCAAACCCAAGCACCAGCTTGTCTCAACTGCCTTTCCAATAAGCTGCAGATTCTGGAGAAGTCACAGGGATAGCAAACTGTGTGTGAGGGCTACATTGCATCCGCATCATCCAGAAATACTGAGAAACTACAACTGGGGTGTATTAAATATTCCCATAATCAGCTACTAGTACTGCAATCACAAGTGCTAAAGCAGCTCCATTTCACTGTACTGCAGGAGTTGTTCAACTAAGCTTGAACAAGAATAAAAGCAAGACAGAAAGGATTCATAAATTGCTATTCTACCCATTGTAACAGGCAATATTCAATTGCTCTCAAATGAAATGGATAAACTGTCTGCTCTCGTAGTTTATCACACCATGCACAGGTACTATGGCATTTTGTGTATTATAGAGAACTGCCTGAAACCTGATACTGTTTTAACACCTTACGGATTTTGTTATATTTGTGCACACAGAGACCCAGTGCATTCTTTGAAGAAAAAAACTGGCAGGAGGGGGTCTGGTCATCTGTGTGAAAAAGGAATAGTGTAAAAGGTCTAGTGCAGTGAAAACTAATATTTGCAATCCAGCCATAGAAATACTGGCTGTCAGAATTTGTCCACATTATCTGCTGAGGCAAATAAGTTACATCAACCTTATTAATGTTTATATTGTTCCCTTTTCACATGGGGGCTCAGCAACAGAAATGACTTGCTCTTTTACCAACACTCGAATGATGAGTCATTCTGACCTTGCATTTATAAATATGTGGTGTCTTCAGCCACATGACATGTAATTTTGGAAGGAACTATGACAAACTTTTATCAATTTGTGCAATACTACACTTTTAAAAAAACTTGAACATGCTCTATTCAGATATTAAAGAGAAAGTGGAAAATGCAATTATTAATCTGATCCACAAGGCTTATTCCTGTCTAGACAAAGCTGTAAGGAGTGTGTTTTTTTGATTTCTGCAGTGCCTTCAGTACCATCCAGCCTTGCCTATTAAGGGGTAAACTCAGGTATGCAGGTGGATGAGCCTTTGGTGTCCTGAATAATGGACTTTTTGTGAGTGGCACTAATAGACCACATGGAGCTGTTCTACCTCCTTTTCTCTCCAACATGTACAACTACTGTAAGACTGTAAATATTACATCAGGTCTGGTCACTTGCAGAAATTCTCAGTTGATTCAGCACAAATAAGTTGTTTTGACCAGGAGGATCACAAAGAGATGAGAGTCAGGAGGCGAATTATTTACTTGGTACAAAAAAAATCTGCAATTTAAAGGATTAGTTCATTATTTTTCAAGTCAAATTATATATGCCTTTGCTATGCAAAATGGTGTTCTAAAGTAAATCGTTTCTGTAAATTTATATAAAAAAAAATTCATAGATAGTCCTAGTGTTTTATTATGTAATCTATCCTGGTGTCCTAGAAAACAAAAGGCTAAAGCTTACCAAGTACATCCTGTTTGAAGTGGCAAAAGTTTTGGTATGGGAAAACATGCCTTGTGTGTTACTAAGCATGTTTGTGACATCGAAAAGGATTTGGATATATTAAGTTTATTACATATTCCTGGTACTGTCATTTCTATTCACCTGTGTAATAGCAGAGCTCCTGGGAGGGGTTCTCACATAAATACAGAACTAAATCAACACAACATCAAGCACATGGCACAAACAGCGTAGTGTGATTTTTGTTTTTCAAGAGGAAGTCACACCCTTGGGCATGAAAGGTTGTGGTGGAAAAAGATAAATGCTGAAGTACTGCACACAGCTGGACTTCTTTTAAAATGGCTGAATCTCATAATATTGGTGATTTTTTTTTTCTTCTAGAAAATGGCATGTATAAGCCATTTAACAATGTGTGTGTAATCTTAAGATGCATATTTTACAAATCTGTTATGGCCAATGTGATTTTCAGTGCTATAGCATGCTGGGCCTGTTATGCCACTTCACGAGAGAACCACCATATTAACAACCTTAAAAGGCAGTCTTCTTAATGGGATTTACTCACGACCCATTGGAGGAGAGAATCTGTCTATCTATCTAAAACAAAACTGACAGCCTTTATGAACTGTGCTGTTCATCCTTACTCTGACACACTCTCATTGAGTACTTCCAAGCAATGAATTATCTAATATATAAAGCAGAGTCAATGTATGTGTGTATGTATGATTGTTTGTCCACCATACAAATCTGCAGCGGACGCCCCGATCGCCACAAAACTGGGGATGGGGCTCCTTTGTGACCAAGAGAAGGTCATGGGGTATGTTTGGTTCGGAAAAATGTTTGTGCTGGACCATAGGGCACCTTTTCACCGACATAACCTTCGGCACATGTCCCTGTACTTATCATCGACAAGATGGCCAAACGTTACAAGAGACATTCACCATCTAGCGGCAGCTCTAGTTTCTGTGCATCGCTCTTTACCCATGTTTCTTTAAATTGCCAAGAGATGGCGGAAGTGTCCAAGTATGAGAAAGCTGACTACTTTGATCGGGTGAAGGGGAACTGCCATATGGATGTAAAACGTGAACGACCCAGTGCGCGTGACCGGCTCACACATCCGCCTTTCTGTGGGTCACAGTCCCACACGCACTGATAGTACTGTATTTCATTCGGCAACGTCCATTATATGGCAGCACGTTTGAACAGAGACTCCCCTTAAAAAGACAGCATCCTTCCCCCACCATTTTCCCAACACACAGCAGCAGTTGTATGTCCCTTCTCTCTGTAGTTACTATCGCTAATGTCCGTTAGATAGCAGCACAGTTCAACACAGACGTTCCTTAGAAACAGACCACCCCTCCCCGCCATTCATAATATGATTTCAGTGTTGCTCTTTCTCACTGACTGGCACTATTTGTTCGCTTTTCGACATATTGTAAATAATGTTAATTTATCTCACTGTGGTGCTTATTCCGTACGTAATACCATGTAACACATTATAATTGTCCTGCTTCTCGCTAATATACCCATGCCTCCGAAAAAAAGATGTAGAATTGGAAGGTCCACTTCAGATGCCAGAAGAAAATCTATTTCAAGGGCGTCTGAAACGCCACACCACTCAGAATCCAGAGTGGAGAAACTTAAAATAAAATGTGAATCAGAAAACTGGTTTTTCTATTTCTATGTTCTGTTACTTTGATTTGGGAAATTCACCGGTTATAGATTCCTGGTCAACGCCGGGTACTCCTGCCAATACAGCATAAATGTGTCAAAAGCACTACCTTATACCCATGGAAATATGCCATTATATTGCCTCACTGTAACTGTTATTGTTCTTTTTTATATTTAGCCAAGTTAGAAGTTTTTTTGTTTTTAGTAATTCTTGTGTGTATTTGTTGTAATACTTATGTATGTATGTATGTATGTATTTATAAAGCTTCTGTAATAGGGTGGCACGGTGGAAGAGTGGTAGTGATGCTGCCTTGCTGTTAGGAGACCATGGTTCGCATCCTGGGTCCTCCTTGCATGGAGCTTGCTTGTTCTTCTACTTGTATGTGTGGGTTTCCTCTGAGTGCACCAGTTACCTCCCACAGTCCAAAGACATGCAGGTTAGGTGGATTGGCAGTACTACGTTGGCCCTATTGTGTGGTTGGGGTGGATGTGTGTGTGAGTTCACCCTACAATGGACTGGCGCAGTATCAGGAGATTGTTCCTGCTTTGTGATCTATGCCAACTGGGATAGGCTCCAGTACCCCTCCTCGGCCCTATTCTGTATTTAGCAGATTAGACAATGACTGATTGACTGGCTAGTTTATTCATCTAAAGGTGATATTCTGGATATTTATCTCTCTATTGATCAATAGCTCAATTGCAAATGATATTTATAGAAGCCTGATAGATTGTTACCCCATTCTTCAGGTCTTTTCTGGGCCATTAATAGCATTGGTGGTAAGAAAGGTTAAGCAAAATGCATCTGAGTAACTGTTGGGAGCGTTAATGATACATTCACTATAATTATAATTTGTTCCCTAGAATGTTAAGATTTCTTATTAAGTGTCTTTTGATCTGAAGTTAACAGTACCTTCGCAACTACACAGAAGAGAGTGTGCTATTTACCATCAGTGAATATGTATTCAGTTCCTAAATAATTATGATGCACTGAAGATAAAAAGATAACTGTTTTGCTGTAGAAGTGGATGAAAACAATTCTGTTTGAAGTTTTGCAAGTCTTGAATTATTAGAGTAAACTTGGAAAGAGAAGTTTGTATTGAATGGGAACAACATGTAGCCGTCCCAAGAATGCACATAATATCAAATATAAAAATTCCTTGCAGGTTTTCAGCTATATCTTCTGTTCCCAGATGATTCTAATCCTAAGTGATCACTTGGGATAATATAAAGCCATTATAGGGAGCAGACTCTTGTGTTAATATCCAGAACAGTTTACTTACAGTGATTAGTCAGGTTTCAAATGTATTTTTTACTTAAAATAGTAATTTAATTTAAGGCATAGTAGTAGAATTGCTTGTTTGTTTAAGCACGCTGCAATTCTGTCAACTTTAAATTATTATCACTTGAAGGGTGCCAAAGATTTAAAATATGAACACTGCCATCACATTGCAGACATAATAAGCCTTGTATTATTTTGATTGCCATCAACATAATATGCATAAATTATTCCTTTTTGTTATAATTTATAATGATTATCAAACATTTCTAATATTTTTTTTATATATATATTATTTTGAAAATTTAATCAAGAAGCAACAAACGGATGGACTAATTATCTGGCTGCTTATTT
Source organism: Polypterus senegalus (assembly GCF_016835505.1). Classification (NCBI taxonomy): domain Eukaryota; kingdom Metazoa; phylum Chordata; class Cladistia; order Polypteriformes; family Polypteridae; genus Polypterus; species Polypterus senegalus. Next base: position 186,840,914 of record NC_053157.1, read on the forward strand.
GAATAGAAAAAAGAAATAATGTTAAAATCTAGCAGAAGACATTTACTATGCTTAATCAGATTTAAATTGTGCAGTAAAAATTATGAATAGATACCTTCCAGGTTTTGCATACAGCACTTGCTTGTCTAAGTGACAACTGTGACACTTTCCTCTTATTCCATTAGCTTTGTAAGATGTGTTTGATATGCTTGAATTATTTTCTTAAGGTACTATTATTAATTTGTATGTTTTTAATTACTGGACAGTATTAGCTGTTTCAATTAATTGCCAGAAACAATGTACATAATGAGTTGCAAATATAAACATATACCTGTATAGTACGAAGTGGTCTGTGGAGAAAGTAAAAATGCTCAGTCAGTTCACAGGAACTTCTGTTTTTGTCATCCTCATCAGTAGCTTTGGCTTTCTTTCAAGCTTTTGTAAATGTTGTCTTATATTAATGGTGTTACTACAACTGATTTGAAAATACAACACATTTGCTTTTAATAGCTATGCTGTTATTCATTATTAAAGTTATACTTTAATTGTTGCCTTTTTTCCTGGTTTTCTAGTTATTGTATAGGATTATGTGATTAAAATATTTTTTAAAATCATTGATTTATTTATAGTATTAATTAGTGTAGCACATGGTATACGATGCACAAGTCCCTAATTGCATCATTTTTAAAAATCATTGATTTATTTATAGTATTAATTAGTGTAGCACATGGTATACGATGTACAAGCGCCTAATTGCATCATTAGATATTAGAATTTACTTTTGTTACTGATGTTTCAAAAACATGTGCTCATTATGTCTTTATTGTGAAGCTGAAGATACAGCAGCAGTATTGTTTTTTTTTTTTTGTGTACTATAAAGGTGACTGCAAAATGTGACTGCAAAATGTACGTTTAAAGCATTTTAAAACAAATTTCCTTGTATTTTTCACTTTCTGTTTGGCCACACATATTGCATGAACACTTAACTAAGCAAACCTGGAAACCATGAAGATAACTTTACTTTGCTAATAAAACAGATAAGAAGAGGTCCTTTACTAGTAGTCCTTTTGTGAAACATTCAAAAGAGTCATATCAGCAAAATCTTATATATATATTGTGACAGTTTAGGGTTTCCTCGCACCCCTGTACTCTCTGACCACACGTCAGACACCAGATAAAAAGTCCAGTTATTATTTATTATAATAATAATGTGCACAAAGCACGCTCCTCTCCACAATACTCAATAAACCAATCCTCCACTCCCAGACGCTTAGCCACCCTGCCTCCCAACTCTGCTCGCCGTCTGGAAGCTCCCACAGTCTTTTTATATCTCCTGACCCGGAAGTGTTCCTAATCCCCAGTCCATTTGGCTCTCAATCACTTCCGGGTCAGGTACAAGTTCTTTTCTTCACCCCGGAAGCACGTCATTCCTCTTGTCGTAGGGGCGTAGGGAAAATATCCATTACTCCTCCCTGCAGCGTCCCCTAGTGGCCCCCATGGCATCCAGCAGGGCTGTGCATAAAAACTCCATTGTCCATGATGCCCTGCTGGTCTTCTGGGGACCTCCATACTGCAAGGAGGGCTCCACCTGGCGGCTTGGGGGTATTGGCCGGGATAAATGGCTGGCCATTCTCCACAATATATATAATATCTCCCTATATATTAAAAAAAAAATCCTGGAATGGAAAAGCAAGGTGACGATACGTGATCTTCTCGGGAGACATTTTAAAGACCTGCTGTTTTGATTTGGGAAAATGGTTCAAGGGGTTCTTTAGAGTAAGTGGGCAAAAATCAGAGAGAAGAGGTCCAATACTTCAATAAAATTTACTTATTCAATTCTAACATATAAATACATATGAATAGTATAATGCAGTAACAATAGGTTATAGAAATAAATATATATGCTTAAAGAGACAAACTTATACTTACAGTAACATACATCAAAAGACCCAGAGCCATCATCCTAGACCAGTAGACTGAGGGAGCCCGCATGTCAGTCTCGTCAGAGGATCAACCCCGTGTGCCTTTTATCACGTACCGGGCGGTGTGCACCTTTCCCCACAGTTGAGCGTCCAAAGAAACTGAGGGCGGAACCTTCCCTTATATACTAATTAGGTGTCCTTGCCCAAAGGCGGCCTACGTGAAAGCAGTGCATGCAGAAGTGATCAGTTTCAGCATACCTCCTCCTTCCACGGGACACGGCGATATTTTTCTTCTACTCGGCCTTGAGACTAGTGCCTGATACCAGAAGACACAGTAATATGCTTACATGTGAAAAAAGCCTCTCGAAGTGAAAAACAACTCCTTACATAGCCTTGGCTGTATCTTTAGAACATTCCCGGCTGTTTTTCCCAAAACATTAGTCTCTGTAGCTGATTCTGCGCTGAAGCGACCAACGCCCATCTGCTCTCCTGATTTCCCCTCCCTCTCTTTATTTCACCTTTGCTTTTTACAGAGAAAAATCCTTCCATTACACCTGCGTGACAAAAAAGACTTGGTGCCAAGAGATTGTCCCAGGGCAGTCTCGCGGGGACGTGGAACACAAGATTCTTGCAAGACACGCCCTTCTTATCAAATAAGACCTTGGACAGCCAGCAAAACATTCAGTCGTGTAAAGTCACATGGCACACACAGATCCTGTGCTCTGAGCAAAGAAGAAAGCAGTGCTGAGAAAAGAGACCCAAGGCATGATACAGTAGAGTAAGGTACAGAATAAGAAAGCAGTAAAATTCGAAAGTATTGTAGTGTCTCAGCCAAGCTGAAGCCTTTTTTGTTTTAAGTGACTGTTAGGTCCGATCAAGGGAGGGCAGAGTACAGAAGACTGATAGCTGGGTGCTGATTGATGCGGTAAGAGGGAGATGAGACCCGTGGGAAGAGGGGCTGGAGCGGGTGTTAGAAAGTTGTGTTTGGGGTTACACAGTCGGCGATTGTTAAAGTAGAACTTTTGTGACACTTTATTATGTCAGTCGCTACAGTATCAAAAAAAAAGATAGTATAGATCACATTAACGCAAACAAAAGGAAATTAGTTTAAGTCAGAGAATTTCAAAAACGGGGTTTAACTCACTTGCATTTATTGGTTACTTTGGGAAAAAAAATTATTAACTGCTGATGATGTGGATCGTTTTGTCTGTGCTGAAATTCCAAACAGAGAAACCTATACTAAATTATGGTACAAAGTCATTAAACACAAGTCTCACAGACCTCATTTAAAAGATTCAGCATATTGGGACACGAAAGATTCCAAATATTGTTTTTACAGAAATAAAAGTAAAACTAATGAAATAGCTACAATTCAAAGAAAAAAAAAAAAATCTTACAAGTGTATATCCGGAAAACCAAACACGGGTTGGTGAGCGAAGTAAACAGGGGACAAAGCCCCCTAGTATGTATGTATATATATGTGTGTATATGTGTGTGTGTATATATATATATATATATATATATATATATATATATATATATATATATATATATAATCCTAAGCCAAAAATTGCATAGATTTTATGTGACTTTTTATGTCACGATTTTTGTCACGCTTTAAATCGGGCTTATTTTAAAACCTACATTCTTTTCAGATTTTATCGAACTTGAATGTGTTAGATTTTCTGATTCTTACTCTGTTTTTAAATTCTAAACTAAAAAATATCAAGATCTCATGTCCCACGAGACGAGACTATGTGCCAACAGATTTAAGCATGCAGCTGATTGACAAAGAGGAGGTAAAAAAAGAAACTGTATTTTTTTCCCATTCTATCACCGTTTAAGAGAGGGTTTCTGAGGAGCGACTGCATCTCCTTGGGGTGCGTTCAGCCACCCTCCTCATGACGCGAGTGGCAGAGGTGCGAAGTGGCTGGTGCGTAGCGCAAGCAAGGGGGGTTGGCCAACGAAGCGAGCAGGGTGTAAGCGCCCTAGTAATTAATATACATAGGATAAACTACAACTAAGCATAATCTTACAAAAATCATTGTTGACAAAGTTTTTGGTCACTGCATTTTTGCTGTTGTAATGAAGTGAATGTGCCAATAAATACTGAATTATGTGCAAGCTATTTTTCATAATAATTGGATAGACCTGTAAGAAACCTTACTTGCATACTGTTAAATATATAAAATTCTAATTGATCACAATGAAACGAAAACAAAGAAAAACCCAACTTACTATCTGGCAGTGATAAGGATAAAAAGAAAAATAGATTGTACAGCGATGCATATCTCAGATACGGTTTTACTGTCATTTCCAATAAACCTCAGTGTTGTAATTTATTGAGATTTGTTGTCAAAAGAAAGTATGAAGTTATTAAATATACTTTGACATTTAAATACCAAACATCCAGAAAAAGACAAGCCTGTGAAATTCTTTGAAGGAAAGCTAAGCTACCTCTACAAGGAGCAAGCCATTTTTATTTCAGCAACTACTACTAATGAAAGAGAGAGGGAAATTAAGGGGATTGGACTCCACAGATTGTCCAGGTACCTGGATGGGTAAACTGTGAGCAGGAAGGCCACAGTCAGACCTGTTAAAGAATTGGTTTAACTCATTAGCCCTCTCTGTACTTCCCACATCTGATCTACAGTTGTACTATTTAAATCATTAGCTGTTTTCCATTCCTTTCCATGTCTCCTGTCTGTTATTTTTCTCCAGACTTGCTTCTAGCTTCTATCAAAATTATTTAATGATTACAGAGGTATTTACATATATTATAGAAATATAATTTAGAAGTACTTCTTTAAAATATACATCTGCAGTATATAGTTCTTTTCCTTTTTAGAGATTTAGTGTCATCTAGTGGCAGGTGGTAAGTACAATTTTACTAATTTCAGATGAAAACTGCAATGGTAATATAATCTGTAACCTCAGCATTTTCTGGTTCTTCCAGATACTTTAATGAACTTGGAAAGGAAAGGTGCACACAAAGCACTGTTAAAAGTAACACTCTGGTCAAAATGTGTAAAAATTATTCTTAGAGAAATGTATATAATTTTGTCCAATGATTTGGGCTGATGGTTTTAATAATGTTTGGGATGATATATAATATGGAGTGTATATATAGTTATTTTTAAATGAGAAAGGTGTGGATCTATGTGATTCTATGTGTGTCAAGTTTTATAGCTCCTGTCGTGTTCTATTATCACTGAATAAAATAAAGTATGTGCTTATGTGTTTAATCCAAAGCATATTTAATGTATGTGCTACAAACTCTTTTTTTTTAACATTTGTGTTTTAAGATTCACTTGTTACTTTATTAAACCATGTGTATAGTATTCCAAACCAGTATTATTTTGTGACTTAAAATTTGTATTTGCTTATTATAACCACCTATAAACCACACATAGGAAATATAGATAGTATAAAACTGCTAAAAATGCTGGCTTCAACTAGTTGAGAGTTTTGGTAACTCATTAAAGTTGGAGCCTTTAACACTAGAATTACCAGAGCCTACAAAAAAACTTGTGTAAATCCGTCCCACCTTAAATCGCTTCTTAAATCCCTTCACACCTCTCCGCCAGCTTCCTTTGTCTTCTAAATGTGCTGATAAAGCGAAGCTAGGAGCAGCCGGCTATTCCATCCCTCCACCAATTTAGAACGTGCACGAACTTCTCTCAGCTCATGCCTTGATTGAGTATCTGGGAGTGAAATGAAGTTTTAGAATGGAAATAATAGATCATTATTTGGAACACACGCATTTCATGTCTGTTCCGTTTCTACAGTAATCTGTGTAAACACATTGTTAAAACAGAAACGTTTTTTATATTCTAGTAGTAGATGACAAAATGTAGGCATAAACTATATAATGTATGAAGTCTGAAGTCCAAATATCAAAGAAACATTTTCACAAAAGGTACAAATATAACACAATAATTGCGCTTTTATTCAAAAATATAACTGCAGAAACAAAAAGCCGCCTTAACATGCGACATTGACACCCATCTATTATGACTGCCTCCGTGGCGCAATAGAATCATCTGCCTACTGGGAATCAAAAGGTCACGAGTTCGAACCTGCACCACTCCGTTTTGAGATGTAAACTGCTCTTAGTCTTACTATTTTAGAATTAAAGCATACATTTGATTTCAGTCTGTAACAGCCGATGTAATTTATGATCCTTGTAAAGGTTTTTTTTTAAATTCACTTTTCATTCTCTCAGTCGCGTTCAGAATCAATCCATACAACCCCATCTGACACGGCTGTTTTCACATAAAGACGCGCTATAGCTCTGCAGTGTACTTGTGACTGCATTCTCGTACCAGTGTTTGTGAAATGAAGTGTCAGCGTGCACTTTTCGTGGCATTACACGTGTATTTTTTGAGCATGCCTGTTTGAGCATGCTCAAACACAGGAACATATGTTGATGTAAAAGTATAACAAAACAAGTGCACTTTTATTCAAGACTACCTGTATAACCGAAGAAAAAAGAAAGCAAGTTACAGTAGGCAATTGATACGACAGCTTGCATGGTGCAATGCTAAGAAGTGCTGATTTCCATTCCATGCTATACTGTATAAAATCATCACATTCAAATATTAACAGTTCCCACACACCCTGGGGGAAGGTCCCCACATCAGAAAATTTCCAGTTCCTGCATAAGTTCACACCCGATCTGACGCTGTTCGTTTTCAAATACTATTGCATTAGTGCAATGATGTTTTCACATATATTGTCTCTTTCTTTCAGGTGCGTAATAAAAACCACAGCATAGCATAAATTCTCTGATGTGGGCCCTTCCCCCAGGGAAGAAAGTACAGTGTCAGGTGCTCATTCAGTGTAATAGGAACCATAGCACAGAGAGGTGTGTACACTGCAACAAGTACACGTGTCTTATATGTAGGAGGGACAGTCCTTGGGTGTGTGGGAACTGTTGATATTTGAATGTGATGATTTTATATAGCACAGAATGGAAATCAGCACTTCTTAGCATTGCACCATGCAAGCTGTCGTATCAATCGCCAACTGTAACTTGCTTTCTTTTTTCTTCGGTTATACAGGTAGTCTTGAATAAAAGTGCACTTGTTTTGTTATACTTTTACACCAACATATGTTCCTGTGTGTGAGCATGCTCAAAAATACACGTGTAATGCCATGAAAAGTGCACGCAGACATTTCATTTCGCAAACATTGGTATGAGAATGCAGTCACAAGTGCACTGCAGAGCCGTAGCGCGTCTTTATGTGAAAACAGCCGTGTCAGATGGGGTTGTATGGATTGATTCTGAATGCGGCTGAGAGAATGAAAAGTGAATTTAAAAAAAAAACAAAGCTAACCTTTACAAGGATCATAAATTGCACCGGCTGTTACAGACTGAAATCAAATGTATGCTTTAATTCTAAAATAGTAAGACTAAGAGCAGTTTACTTCTCAAACCGGAGTGGTGCTGGTTTGAACTCGTGACCTTTTGATTCCCAGTCGGCAGCTGATTCTATTGCGCCACAGAGGCAGTCATAATAAATGGGTGTCAATGTCGCTTGTTAAGGCGGCTTTTTGTTTCTGCAGTTATATTTTTGAATAAAAGCGCAATTGTTGTGTTATATTTGTACCTTTTGTGAAAATGTTTCTTTGATATTTGGACTTCAGACTTCATACATTATATAGTTTATGCCTACATTTTGTCATCTACTACTAGAATATAAAAAACGTTTCTGTTTTAACAATGTGTTTACACAGATTACTGTAGAAACGGAACAGACATGAAATGCATGTGTTCCAAATAACGATCAATTATTTCCACTCTAAAACTTTACTTCACTCCCAGATACTCAATCAAGGCATGAGCTGAGAGAAGTTCGTGCACGTTCTAAATTGGTGGGGGGATGGAATAGCCGGTTGCTTCTAGCTTCTTTTTGTTAGCACATTTAGAAGACAAAGGACGCTGGCGGAGAGGTGTGAAGGGATTTAAGAAGCGATTTAAGGTGGGATGGATTTATGAGTTTTTTTTGTAGGCTCTGGTAATTCTAGTGTTAAGATCTATAGTTAGCCAGCAATCAGTTACTGTTCCACCATAGTCATGCATTAGTAAGTAGCAAGCTTGTGTGCTTGCTCCTATGGAAAAAACAGTGTAGGCAGTACAGGTACAATCTAGGCAGTACATGATTTAAATTGTTAAATTCCATTGTTCTAATTGATTGAATGTTATATATATAGGTGATATAATGGCCTTAAAATGAAATCCCAATATTTCCGGACATTTTTGCTATAATAATATTAATGATGATATCAAAAAATTTGGTAAATATTTTAATAACATGAGTTTTATTACAAATTCAGTAAATGTCCTTATTGTACATGGTTTAACTAAATATGTTTTGAATAAGAAAAAAAATAAAAGGGTCAGATATACACCAATAACAATGATAAAATAAGCTTAAAGATGTTACTATAAATATAAGTAAACCAGTAACGGTGTACTGCATGATAACGTGCAGTGAATCCACTTGACTTGAGCATTCCTAGTTTTTCTCCTCTTTCCCTTTACGTTTATCATTCTTTTGCTCAGAGGTTGTTGCGCTTGCTGCTTCCTGAACAGATCTTCTTTTCTCCACCCTAGCGGCCCGCTACTTCTCTTCTTTCGTCAGCATCTTTTTGTGTTAAAACTGATTCAGTCAGTTTTTGTGTTGCAATTACTTAGTACGTTTTCTTTATTTTTTCACGTAAGCTGGCACTTAAGTATTCAATCTGTCTCAAGAATGATTAGCAGAGGTGGTAGGTAATGAGAACAGCACAAATATGCATGCACCGTATAGCCGCCCTGCTGTGCACTGCAGAGAGTTGACTCTACACCTGGGGGGGTGTAGGGGTATGGGTTGGGGGGGGAATGAGGCATCAATTCTGATCAAATTGCCAACTCAGTTTGAGGAAATTTACCCTGAATCTGCACAAAGCCCCCTGTAGTCGTCATCCTTCTTGTGTTCTCCAGCCATTTGGCAGACAGACTGCTTTTTAGAGACAAAAAGTCATTTGGCTTTATTTCCACCTTGGAGGAATGTTTTTTTGATCGCAATCGGTTTGATAAGGCTTCTCCAGACTGTAGATAGTACACCAAAGTTCCAGTGGCTTCTAGCAATTCAGTGCCAATAGCAGCATTGGACATCTGATTTCAAAGAAAGTAAGCTTGATGTATTTATCATGTTGTTCTTTGCATTGTCATCCCCCAACCCCCAGGTTTTAGCCTGGCACAGTTTGTTTCAAACATTTCTTTTGTCATGAAATTTCTACTTGGTAAAGACCTTGCTGTTGTGGAATGACCACCTTGTGTCTTGACACTATGGTCACTGTGGCCATGGTGTAAAATTTGCAGGCTAAACTGCCACATCAAGTGTAATTTCAGATTTTTGGTGTGGTTCTCTGTTTTTTTTTCCATCTATAGAGCTGTTTCATTTCATCAATTTGATTATACCTACACTTGATGCCATTGATGTATCTGGGCTATGCCTGCAAATATCTTACATTATTTAACTTCAGAAGTGATCTATTACTATATTAGTTTTGTTCTATAAAGACATTCACATATCTTATTGTATTGCTTAACCTTTTGCATAAGTAATGTTTGGAAATCCAAAACAAGCTCTTTTCTATTGACATGCAAGTCCAGAAGACATTAAATAACCTTTAGGCTTTTGCATAGTACTGATAGCTGAATGAATGTATGTCTATACATATTTAACTTTAATGTTATATGGCCCCACCTCTAAGAGCAGAATAACTTTTAGGAGCTGTAAATAAATAAATAGCAAACTTTATCGGATCATTTGAACTTTACTGAAATGTGATGTCGTTTTTTTTTTTTTTTCCTTCTTCTTTTATTAAGCTCTGATGCTGCCTTGATGGTCCATTGTCATTTTTTTTCACTACCATAATATTTTGGAAATACTATATCTTAATTGATTAGTGGCATTATTCAGCATTGTCTGGCATCCAAGTCAAGGTAACTGATCAGATGAACTAAGGCAGGCCAGGGAATAGTTTTTTACCCCACAACGACACTAAAAATGAAAGGTGGCATTGGTTTGGTAAAGGTAGTAGGAGTTGTTAGTTAAACTACAGCAAAACCCATAAATATCATAATTTTCATAGCTGCAGTAATCTAAGTGGCTTTATTTATTTTTGTGCATTATTTTATCCATCCATTTACTGAACTTAGTTATATTTTCTGTTCCTTGCATTTTGAAATATGGTAAATAACAAAATATCACTGTGTCACTTCATTTTAAGGGTTTGCTGATGTGTTGAACCTATAGAATTACAGCTGTTATTTCCTAAGAAGGCCTGTAGTATGGCACCAGTTGTAAAAGACTGTGCTTCATCATGTTTCGTATGAGTATGAAATAATATATATGGCTAAAGATGAGCTGATGGATTTCTGCCTGAAAAAAGCTTTTTTGTTTTTTTTAACCGTGGATATCCTACATACTTTTATAAAATTGTTAACAGTAGGGGTGCATGTTATATCTATAGAAATGAGACACTGGTAGAAGACATCAGGAAGCCACCTTTGTTATTTGTTGCAAAAGAGATGGCGCATGATGGGGAGTGGGCATTCTGTTACCTTCTGACAGAGCCATCACTTTTCTCAACACATAACCACAGCCCCCCTAAAATTGTTCACGATCGCATCTTTTAATTTTGCAGATGACCTCTAGCCCTCTCCCCAGATATAAAGGCCTAACAACAATTCCTCACTACCAAGGCCACTTTCACTGTCCAAAATTATTTTTAGATTTGATTGCTGTTTGGACTTTGAAGATTCCCCAACTCCCTCCATCTGTGAAAAAAAATGATAAGAAGCCACTAAAACATATTACCATTATTTGTTCCACTTCAAACACTGTTAATAATGATAAATAAAGTAGCTCTGGATTAACAATTAAGCACATACTTAGGTTACCAGTAGAAATTAAATAGCACAGGTAAGGCACAGTAAGTGAACATTTAAGTATAAAAAGTTATAATTTGGCAACAATAAGCATTATTTTACATAGTATATCCATGTATGTTGAAACATTGCATATCGTTTCCAGGCATATCAATGGAATTGAGACTTTTTTATGCAAATAATGGTGTTTCAGGGCTCTGTTTGATAGTGTCTGCTGAGGCAGTATTTAGTCAATGTGGATCTATATTTTCTTTGGTTTGTCTTTATATAATTTTTCTTCATGTTCATGAAGATGTTCTGAAAGCTGTATTTAGTGAAATGAGAGGTATAGAAACTTCAGTCTCGCTTTAATAAAAAATTAATTTCTGCAAAAATTGCCTTTCAAGTTTTTAGAGTATTAAATTAGTAAAATTTTCTTTTTAAAGTAATATGCTTTCTTGTCCCTTCTTACACTGCAAATTTCATTAACACTAGAATTACCAGAGCCTGCAAAAAAAAAATCCGGCCCACCTTAAATCCGTTTGCACCTCTCCGTCAGCATCTTTTGTCCTGTAAATGTGCCGATTAAGACAAGCAGCCTACTATTCCATCCCCTCACTGCCACAGAACATGCACAATGTTCTCCCAGCTCATGCCTTGATTGATTATCTGGGAGTGAAGTGCTGGAGTTTAGAGCGGAAATAATAGATTGTTATTTGGAACACATGCATTTTTTTATATGTGTTCCGTTTCTACAATAATCTGTGTAAACACATTTTTAAAACAAAAACGTTTTTAGTATTTTAGTAGTAAATGACAAAATGTAGGCATAAACTATATAATGTATGAAGGCTGAAGTCCAAAGATCAAATAAACACTTTCACAAAAGGCACAAAGATTATACAACAGCTTGCGTGTATAGAGAGTCCCCGGTTTGATCCTGACTGCCTCCTATATTTTCCATTTTCAGTGGTGAGCTACTCTTATTGCTAATATTATACAGTACACACATACATTTGGTTTGCGTTTGTAACAGCCAGTGTACATTTATAGGACTTGTAAAAGGTACCGTTTTTTTTTTCCACTTTTATTCTCTCAGTCACGATCACGATGCATACTACTGCTCTAGGGATCTGATGCTGTTCGATTTTATTTGAAACTGGGAATATATGTAGATGTAAGTGGTGTTTTGAGGCAATGGAACTGGACATTCTCTGATCTGGAGGGATAAAAGCTGACACACAAACGCTGGTGAATCTGCCTTCTTCGTATCTCACTGTCACTTGATTTTTTTTTTTATTCAGTTTTATTGAGTGTTCCTGCTCACGCTGAATTAGTATGCTCATTATGGTCTGTGATGGCAAAAAAAAAAAAACAGAGACATAGGTATATATGCTATTTGGAATTATTCATTTTATGACCTGTATAGTACATTTCGGAAAACATTGTGCACGGATGCTACATTATTCGTATTCATTCGCATAACATTTTGCGGTTGTAATTAGTGACCGATTGTTTCGCGTTTTTTTTTTTCTGATCTTGCCAGTGTCCATGTTGCTGTATGGTGGAGTTTCTTTTGGACTCCAGAACATGCAGAGGAAAGAATAGTACAGAGAGGTCAGTTTAGCGCTAAATATGCAATCATCAAATTCAAATGTTAACAGTTCACACACACGCAAGGACCGTCCTTCCTACCTTTACGACATGTGTACCTGTTGTGTACCATTGTTTAATTTTGCAATACAAGACATTCATAATTGTCCTTCCTAAGTGCACAATATAAAGTTAATTGTCCATTTTCTTTATATATTCAGTGATTGTTTTACAGATGCAGCAGGGAAATTTGTTGTGTAATCTAAAATTTCCAATACCAGGTTAGCTCATATCTTACATTATATGATGTAAAAAAAAAAAGGGTAGGAGGTTTCATAAGTGGGTTTTAAAAATAAAATAATGGTACAAGACTTTTTAAAGCTGTATAAGAGTCTAGAAATAAGTATAATAAATTTTCACCAAATGTAAAAACTGTACATGAAAGCCATATGTGAGTGATTCAGTGACCATTTAACTTGCTTTATGAAACTGAACAAATCTCTTTATCAAAATAGTGTGCTCCACAAATAATTTTAAAATGTTATTGTTATGTTTTTTCATCTGATATTGCAATTATTAACTTGTGGTGGTAAAAAAAATACTCAAATAAAAGTATACGGAGGAGAAATTAACATAGTTAATTGATTTGTTATGTTCTTTGGCTGTTGTTTCACTTAGCTGTTTATATGTAATATGTAACATAGTGATAATGATTTAATTGCTAATTGAATTAAATAATGTCATTTAAGGGGTAAATTGCTGACTAAAAGAAAGAAGCTGCTTTCTGAAAATAACCTGTTGTAACTCATCAAAGATTTAGTGTTATGGTAACTGATAAAAACTTCTCTTAATTGCTCTAGGCCATCCGTGGGGGAGATTTGACCCAAGTAGGTATGAGGCTGTGTGGAAATTTCAGAGGCTTTGTATTAGTTTGTATAAGATCCAAATATCAAAAACAGGCACAGTTTACATTATATGAGCCCCTCCCCCAGGAACAAAGCCTGAACTAGAAAGAACGATTAAAATTACAACTGTGGAAGAGGAGTAAGTATGAGGCGATAGTGTATGACCTAATTATCAGTGTATTAGTTCTTGTTTGTCTGAAATTGGATAGGATACCTACATGCAGGAATAAAGCTGCTCTGACTAATCACCATGCTAAGACACAACCACCTGGTAGCCTGTCATCCATTCATGTTATAGTAATACTGCGTATTTTGCCAATACATTTAAACTCTGCCTATATTTTAGGTTTATTATCTATAAAACTTAAATAAATATGTACCTTGTTCTTCTGCCTGTTCTTGTACTCTTTCTGATTACTTGTGGCTATAAGTTTAAAAGATAGGGGGAATTATTGAGTTGCAATGGCAGTCAGTCCTGACAGCATAGAAAGAGTATGGTATTTTCAGCATTCTGTTCTGGTCTCCGAAACAAAAAGTCTGTAAGTAAAAACCGGGACACATCAGGGCCATACCACAAAACAAAACAATGTTTAATTTCATACTTTTTCTTGAGTAAATATAACTCTGGTGTGTATTGGAGATGAATAATTGTAACTTGTCTGATTTTGAGAAACTGCTATTATCAGCTACCAGGATTAAAAATCAATATTGAAGGAAGTTTGAAAAAAAAAAAAGGAAAAAAAAGATGTTAGTAGAATCTTTACTGAGAAAAATGTACAGCACTTGTACAACAAATTTGTCTTGGAAGGTGTAGTAGTACCATCCTTGACATAGATATAGATTGCAGTAAAATAACACCATCCATTCATAAATTTTATAACCTATTTTTGCTAGGAAAGGATCACGATGACCCTGATTGGGGCAACCACAGTAGTTGGTCACTGCTTATGTTTCTGTTGTTTTTGTCTGTTAACTTAGCCTTTTGCAACAATATGAGGAGTACTTATACACAAGATCACCTCTTTATCTATTGGGATTGGACTTCATTTAACCTCACTCGATCAAGGACTTTTACATAATGTATTTACCACATAATCCTCCTACTGCTGACTCCAACTCTTAGCCATGTAACTCACACCTGAAGTGGAGAAGTAGGAGGCATGCCTGGTCTCTCGTGCAGCTCAGGAGACGCGCTTTTCGAGCACCCCTTCCCGTTCTAGTTTTATCCAACATCAGAGTACTGAGAAACAAATTAGAGAAACTTAATCTTCTTCTTACAACATGTTAAGATTATTTTCTTTCTTCGGCGTATCACTTTGTGGAGACATAGCTTAATGTATCAGTTCATTAGAACTGATGAGAACTGCTGAGATTTCTGCTTTACAGAGCAGATAGATATGCTGATCATTGCAACAAGCCGAAAGGCTGTGGAGTCTGCTTTTACATTAATAAAAGTTGGTGTACTGACATTTCCATATTATCAAAGCAATAATCCAGCAATCTTGAGCTATTTGCTATTAACTGTAGGTTATTCTGTTCACCTCAACAATTTTCTTCAGTAATTCTCATGAACATGAATGAAGCGCAGCAGCAGTTGACAGATTACATCACTAGTTTGGATAATAGTCATGTGAACTCCCCAATTATAGTGGTGGGTGACTTTAATAATGCAAACCTAACCATCAAGCTTCCCATATATGTAAACATCTTGTTAAATGCCCCACCAGTGATGGGAAGACTTTGGATCACTGCTGATGGGTCATAAAGGACGCATACCTGGCTTTACCTTGCCCACCCCTGGATAATTCTGACCACATTAGGCTACTACCCACTTATAAACAAAGGCTAAAATTCGCTAAGCCAGTAAAATCTGTTAGTTCATGGAATGATGAGTAAGTTGAATCATTACAAGACTGTCTGAACTGTACAAATAGGGATGTTTTTAAAAATGTTTGAGCATGGGAAAAGTGCTATAAAAATAAAATGCATTATTATTATTATTATTAAAACATTCATGAGCTGACTGACACTGTTACATCTTATATGAGCTTCTGTGAAGAGGTTTGTATTCACTGCAAATCTATTGTGATTTACAAAAACTGAAAGAATCTCCATCAGATGAAAGAAAAAGCCCATACAACTCATGATGAGGACACTTACAGACAGGCCAACAATAGGCTAAAGGTGCAATCAGATATACTAAATGGAAACACAAAAATAAACTGGAGCTTTAGTTTTCAGCAAACAATAGCTCCTCTGTATGGAGAACCCTTCAGTTTGTTACTAATTACAAAAAGGTATCTCCCCAGTACTTACTCAGATTCATCCCTCCCTAGCAAACTTAAGAAATTTTATAGATTGTAAACAAGATGCTGAATACTTTCATCCCCTCTGCTCCTTTAGCATTGAAATGGTTTTACTACCAGCCACTTCTTCACAAAAGCCTATCCACTCTTCTTCCTTTTCCATCATATGAAATACAATGTCTGGAAACTGTTTGCAACATAGAAGTCAGCCGGTCCAGATTCTGTCTCACCTGCAACAATCAAACACTGTGCTAAGCAGCTTGTTCATCTCTTCAGAGACATTTTTAACCTGTCTCTTGTATAATGCACCGTACCAGATTGCTTTAAATTTTCTGTTATTGTTACTGTTCCCAAAAGTGATAAAATAAGCTGCCTCAATGATTACAGACCTATTGCTCTTACATCAGTTTTAAAGAAAATATTTGAATACTTTGTTCTAATACATCTGAAGTCTGTTACTTTACTGATATCTACCCTCTTCACTTTGCATATCGAGGAAATAGATCTGAGGGCAGTGCCATCAACTTGGGCCTTCACTTTGTGCTGGAGCATCTGGATTGTTAAGGAAGTTGTGCCAGAATACAGTTTGACTTCAGTTCAACTTTTAACACCATTGTCCCTGAGCTGTTGTTAACTAAACTTATACAGACTGAACTGAATCCTTCCATCTGTAAATGGACTTACAGTTTTCTGATAAACCTGAAACAGTACGTTTGTGTGGGCTCCCACCTCTCAGACTGTCTCTATAATTAGTACAGGTGCTCCACAAGGTTGTGTACTTTCCCCCCTACTTTACTCCTTGTACACAAATGACTACAGGTCTACTGATCCTTCAGTTAAGATTATTTAAATTCGGTAATGACACTACTATTATTGGTCTAATTCTAATGGCAATGAAACATCTTATAGAAAAAAGGTGTCTTGAATTGTTTCTTGCTGTGCTTCCAACAACCAAATGCTCCATACCACCAAGACAGTGGAAATGGTCATAGACTTTCACAAACAGCAGTTACAACCTTTCCCACTAGAAATTAATGATTCTGCTGTCAGTATGGTGGAATCCTTCAAATTATTGGGTATAACTATCACAAACACTCTCAGCTGTGACACGAGTACCACTTTCATCAATAAAAATGCACAGCAGTGATTGTTCTTCTTACACCAACTAAAGATATTAAATATTTTGCAGCCAATCCTAGTTCAAATTTACAAAGACATAATTTAATGTATAATCACATTCTTCATTGTTGTCTGGTTTGGTTCAGGTATGGCACACTCCAAATCTAAATTATAGCATGCTTCTGCTGACAAAATGATTGGCTGTGGTTTTCCATCTGTGGCAAACCTATATACATCTCATGTCACTATCCATGTCATAAGGATCACCACAGACTTATCTTACCCAGCTCATCACTTCCTCTATAGTAAATGTTTCAGGTCAATTAAAACTAACATACACCTCAATATTTTCTTTCCCTGAGCCATAGCCCTCTCAAACCAGTGACTTAGCATGTCTTCTTTGTATATTAATGTGTTCTGTCATATACTGAATGAGGGTGTTTGTATGTACAGGGTATATGCACATCTATACACACTATACAACTCTATACAAATTTCACTTGCACATCATCATTTGTACATCTCCTTTATTATTGTAATATTCTGCAACTTTTTTTGAAGTTTTTGTTTTGTAACTTATGCAGTTTCTGTTATTTGTATATGATATTGTTTGTTATCTGTTATAAGCATTTCAAAATCTACCAATTTAAATTCCTGTACATTCAGTACTGGTGAATTAAATTGATTGTGATCTGGAAACGAGCCAATAGCAGGCAGTTTTCCTGATTGGTATGCAAGCTTCACTACTACTCTTCCAAACTTCCACCAAACCAATTTATTATTGGCAGCTGATTTAAAGCTTGTCTTCCAGCTTAGTTCAGGCTTTTAAACAATTTCCTGCCGATACATCCTGTTTGTGTCAAAAATACCATTATCATGTTGTGTTAGTAATATTTGACATCTATTATATCAAGGGTTTACACTACATGGTAAATTAACAGTCACTGCTACCTCTTAACAACTTCTTGATTTGCTAATAATAAAGTGGTTGATTGCATATGGAAGCATTAAATCTCCCTTATTTAATGGCAAACGCTCAGTAACTAATATGCTTTGTAAAAGTAGATGTTATATTTGCAGAACAGTAGTGAGTAAACGGTAACTATAATATTCATAGTGTTTACACTGAAAATTTAGAGTCCATGTGGTTACATTGTTTGATTAGTGAGTCGTGAGTACTAAAGAAATATCACAGCTGTCAGAGACTGAACTGTGAAGATCTGAGGAAAGATGGGAATGTTTTGAAAAGCAAAATTTGGGAAAATAGTAACAATAGAGTTAATTAGTCACACACATGATTTTGTAGAAGATTATGAGTTAAAAGATTTATTTTTTGATTAATCATGTTACTTTTGTTTGTTATTCTTTAAAGCGGTGACTGTTTAGATTAGTATGTAACTGAGCACTTAAAGTAACCTATGCTTGTGCAGTCTGTGATCACATCAAGTCATATCATTCACACTGTGAGCATATAATCATCATCAATGGGAGTCAGTTGTTAGTAATAAACCTTTTTTCCTTAAGACATTGCAGTGTTAAATCATAGTACAGGTTGAGCATCTATAATACAAAATGCCTGGGACCAGAATTATCTTGGATATTTTTGGAGTTTAGAATATTTACATATAACATTGTAGGAAATCAAAATTACATTTAACTTGCCCACCCAGGAAGAGTTATAGTAAGATGGGAAGGAGAATAACTTGGATAATTAATTGTTGGTCTTGCCTTCAAAAACACTGGTGATTGATTTCAGTTCCCAGAAAGGCTCCTTGTTTATTTACCTTACACTTCTCTGTTACAGGAGGCAGATCTCAGGCCTTTAGACTTTATATCAGGTTAAATGAACCAGGTTCATTTTAAGAAACAGTAATACAATTTACTGATAAACACATGGATTATAGAAATATGATAACTTCATATACCTGTATATATTTTGACATATAAGACAGGACACGGATAAGACAGACAAACATATTATAGAGTTCTGATTTATCTTGGCACAAACATAAATAATTTTATAATTCCAAGGCTTTAAACATGAGGTCCGATTTCGTGTGGAGTTATTGCTTTGTCACTGCTCCTAGTTCAAGTGGAGAATTATTGAATTGATGGCTGTTTCTCAGCTACTGTAATGCAGTTTTGGTGTGGCAGACTGGATCTCAGCTTTCTGGTCCACAAAGAGGAAAAGGTTATCAGTTTCAGCTCTGCAATGAGAGAAAGAGCAGCTCATCATCTTTTAGTTTCAGAGAGAGAGGTTATTTCAGAAATTTTCAGTCATTATTGGAGAGTATGCTCAGGAATGATCCTTGCAGAATGCTACAAGGAAACCCCTGAGAGTTTTCTCAGAGCTCCTTTGAAAGAGATTCACCCAAGAGAACCAAAGAGCATCTTCAGGATGGTATGGTGAGTTTTAAGGAGAAGAATAACTCCAGACTGGATTAATGTCACTTCCAGCAAAAAAATCAGTGTCTACTCATAGGTGTTTTCTTCTGTCCATCAGAGTTGTCATTCATTGATGTACAACTCTTTTTTCTTGCTTGAATCCATTTTGCGCCTTTTGCCTCAAAATGTTTTTGCAAAGAGCCCTCTGCAAAGATATACCTGATATTCCTTATACCTGATGAAGTACAGGCAGATCCTTGTACAAGATGGAGTTCAGTCACTTACTTTGTAATGCAAGTGGGGGTAATTTTAGCTGGATGTGTTCTAAATCTACTCTCAACAAACCCTATGTGTCACTAAAGCCTAGAAGAATGGGCAATGCTCACTTTGCCCAACAACATAATGAGATATCTTAGGGATGGGATCCAAACGTTAACATAAAATGTATTTAGGTTTCATATTCACCTTATACATGTAGAATGAAGGTAATTTTATACAATACTTCTAATTATTGTGTGCATGAAACAAAGTTTTTGCACAGTATCATCAGCAAGAGTGAAAGGGAAGGTCTGCCGGATGGTAGTGAGACCAGCTATGTTATATGGGTTGGAGACGGTGGCACTGACCAGAAAGTAGGAGACACAGCTGGAGGTAGCAGAGTTGCTAAGATTTGCACTGGGTGTGACAAGGATGGACAGGATTAGAAATGAGTACATTAGAGGGTCAGCTCAAGTTGGATGGTTTGGAGACAAAGTCAGAGAGACAAGATTGCATTAGTTTGGTCATGTGCAGAGGAGAGATGCTGAGTATATATGGAGAAGGATGCTAAGGATAGAGCTGCCAGACAAGAGGAAAAGAGGAAGGCCTAAGAGGAGGTTTATGAATGTGGTGAAAGAGGACATGCAGGTGATGGGTGTAACAGAACAAGATGCAGAGGACAGAAATATATGGAAGAAGGTGATCCCCTGTGGCAACCCCTAACGATAGCAGCCGAAAGAAGAAGAAGCATCGGCAGAATACCCATATTATCAGAACTTCACATGTGAAATTGAGATGAGGTGTGTAATTTTCCACGTTTAGCTCCATGTTGGCACAGAAAGTTTCAAATTTTGGAATTTCAGATTAGGATTACTCAGTCTGTACATTGTACTTGCAGGCATATACTGTATTACCATGCGTGAACACTTTTATGCTTAAGAGATACAGAAAAAAAATTACAGCTGAGTGGACCAGTACATGCCATTTTTAATTTAATTTAAAGGGAAATAAAATTATACTTTATATGCAGTATAAAGTATTTCACATTCTGCCCATATTCCTTTAGCTCTTTTCAGACAATGTTCAGCAGAATCTGAAATAAAATATGCTAGAGAATAGTGCTGCATTCATAACATACTTCACTGTTCATTAGTTACATAGCCAGAAGCAAGAAATTTGTTCTTACCCTTGAAGGATGAGAGAATAAATAAATTAAAAGTAGTTCAGGAGTTATTTTGGATATTGTAAGAAAACAGACAATAAGATGCTTATGTAAAGGTATCTTTGGTATAGCTCCAGGTATAACGTCTAGTTGAAAGTGGGCATAAACTTCATACCTTTCAAAACTAGGTCTTTATATAAATCAAGATTTGTTAGAAACCATACCACATAATCTATTGACTAGAATAGTAGTAACTTAGAAATATTTTACACTTTATGTAATCAGTTTTTTGGTGAGTATATTTAAAATTTAACATTTAAGCATTTAGCATTTTTAATTTAAAATAACTATGCTGTCTGTCTCTGATGCACTTTACTCTTCAGGCCATAATCTTATAGGTACTATACATGTGTTCTTTTCTTTTTTTGTAATGAAAAATGTGTCCGATTTTTGATGAAATGTGAAAATGGCTGTATGCTGTATTATATTTTCAATATTATGCAATGTGACCGTGTTCCTCATGTGAATTCATGTAGTGGATATATTTAAAGTATTTGTTTTCAATGGAAACCCATGTTTACAAAAACAGTAAAGGAGGAAAAATATATATTTCTTTCTTAACAGGTACTTAACGAAGCAGTGGGGGCTTTAATGTATCACACCATCACATTAACGAGAGAAGACTTGGAAAAATTCAAAGCACTTAGAATAATAGTCCGAATTGGCAGCGGGTTCGATAACATTGATATCAAGTCAGCTGGAGAATTAGGTAAGCATAAAATATTTTGGAATTTCACCAACTTACAATTAAAACTTTTGTTGTAAGTTTGAAGATCAAATAATATATTTTTTAGTTAATTTATTTTATCTACTGTATTTTGTACTGTGTAGAAATCAAGCAACATTAAAAAGTTGAAATGTTTATATGATTCTTGTGTATGCTGGGACTGAGTATAAATTAGTTTTTAATCCTTTAATGGCATGTGTCTGGAAATTCAAAGATAAGAAATGAAAGCATTCAGGGAAAGTACATTGGTCTTTTAATTTAAACTATCATTGAGTCAGGTTATATCAAAGAGCCATTGATGATCCTTTTGATAAACAGGATACCAGTTTTACTGAATTCTTATTTACTAGAACATAACACCAGTACAAACTGTCATTTTGTTTTTGTTACATACTATACCTATAAAGCCCGCTAGGTGTTTTAGTTCTTCAGATATGGTTTTATGAAATTGATAAAAAAAATGAAGCCATGTCAAATACACTCCCCTCCCTTCACAAAATTGGCTGTGTCTTGGAAAGAGTTGATCTTACATCAAAATAATTTTACAGGATGTCTCCTGGATAACATGGGTACACCTAGTATTTTTTCAGAATTTTTTGAGGTCGAAGTGTGTGGGATTTCTAGAAAATTGGTTGATTTGACATAGAATGATTCATTTGTGTTTTAATAGTAATGCCTTTGTGTATGGACTTGTATATGAACTGTGTGGAATAGGTGGGGCTACCTCTTAAGGAGTATTACCCAAAGTACTATGTGGTCCAACCTGATTAGTGAGTCAATCTAAACAAGATGGGGGGACAGGAGGAGGCTGTATGTTTTGCTGTCTTTATTTGGCAGAGCTGGCAGTGCTGTGAAAGTGAGGGAAAAAAACATCTTTTTATTGGTTTGGAAGAGGTGAATACCTGCTGTCATATTTGTTTGAGTAGCAGATCATTAAGCATTTGACAGATAAGACACATGGCAGTGTATGTAATCAGCTAATAGTATATTTGTTAAAAAATAACTTTTCTGTCCTAAGAGTATATACAGATATGTTATACGGTAACCATCGGAATTTTTAACTATACCATGATAGAACGTTTT
This sequence comes from Polypterus senegalus, assembly GCF_016835505.1. Lineage (NCBI taxonomy): Eukaryota > Metazoa > Chordata > Cladistia > Polypteriformes > Polypteridae > Polypterus > Polypterus senegalus. The sequence continues at coordinate 186,863,336 of NC_053157.1, forward strand.
GCCTATACTGCTTACTCTTACTCCCCATGTCTGTTTTTCTACTGGGATTCCTTTTGAGTTAATTGGCAACTGGCAAGTTGGCAAGTTTGTCCGGTATGAATGAAGTTGGGTATGTGTGTGAGTCAAGGTTATTATAGTTAATGAAAACTAAAATCAAAACTGAAACTATTATTAAAAAAACATTTTCGTAAACTGAAATAAAATCACAAAACTGAAATGAGAAACTAAAACTAAACAAAACTATTAAAGTAGCTGGAAAGACTAACTGAAATAAAATAATAATTTGCTACAAATATTTTTAGTTTTCGTTTTTGAATGAATATTCTTGCCGTTAGTCTTTAACCCGTGTAACTTTTAACTCTAAAAAAGAAAGTCATCCACCATGAGCTGCCCACATATATTTATCCAGTGAATGGCGGCTGGTGATGGAGGGCGGGTGTTCACACAGCATTTGTGGTGACAGAGCAAGCTGAATACAGGCGCATAAAGCGTGTAAAATAGCCTTTCTTTGTGCTTGTTATATATCAAGATGTAACTCATACAGCCAAAATCAGAATGTGCTGGTCAACAAAACCTTTACCATATGGACAGAAAAATCACGAGTGAGTAACGTTTCAGTTTATTTCTCAGGTGACTGCTTTTTGTTGACAGTAATTCACCTGCCACTTCACACAAAGAGAAATCATTTTTACTTTCTCATATACAAAGTATAGAGATTGTATAGTAATAATGAAGAAATTTGACCTTGAGATTTTGATGAATCTTGATGTTATAGACCTCCCCGTGTCCAAAAATACAGTTTTTTGGAGTTATCTGTGTGTATTTGTGTGTGTGTTTGTGTGTAAACATGAAATTCGGCATGTGGTTGTTACACCAAAATTGTAGATCTGTATTAACATTTGGGCCAAATCCATCAACTAGAATTGGTACATTACCACCAATGTAGAAAGCATTTTAAGACGGAGAAGCTTCTTTCTGTGGCACCCCTGCAAGAGAACCACCTCTTTCAACCTTCACAAACATATGCAGTTTTTAATATCTGGAAAAAATTTGGAATTAACTTGCTTAGAGATCTTTATATAGACAGCGTCTTTGCATCCTATGAACAATTACATTCCAAATTTAACATTCCAGCTACACATTTCTTATACTATCTTCAAATCAGGAACTTTGTTAAACAGAACCTTCCAGATTTTCCTCATCTTGCACCCTCATCCACGCTGGAAAAAATATTGCTCAATTTTGAGGAATTAGACTCCATCTCTACAATATATAAAATCATTTTACAATCCCTTCCTTTCAAAGATCCAAGAGTACACTGGGAAAATGACCTCTCAATTAATATATCAGAAAAGGAGTGGAAAGTAGCAATGCAAAGAATTCACTCGAGCTCCATATGCGCAAAGCATACAATTATACAACTCAAAATTATATATCGAGCACATCTGTCTCGACTAAAACTCTCCAAAATGTTTCCAGGGCATGATCCAACCTGCGAACGTTGCAACCAAGCCCCAGCCTCACTGGGTCACATGTTCTGGGCCTGCACCAAATTAACATTATTCTGGACAAAAATTTTTAATCACCTGTCAGACAGCCTTGGACTCACAATCCCTCCTAACCCATTAACAGCTGTGTTTGGGGTTCTTCCAGAGGGGCTTAAAGTGGAGAAGGACAAACAAATTGTGATTGCATTCACTACACTGTTGGTACGCAGACTTATTCTGATAAACTGGAAGAACCCAAACTCTCCTCTTTTAAGTCAGTGGGAAACTGATATGTTATACTATTTAAAATTGGAAAAAATCAAATACTCAGTTAGAGGATCTGTACAGACTTTTTTCAAAACATGGCAGGATCTAATCAGTAGTATTTTAAAATAAGTTTATAAAGCACAGAAAATTTATTAATTTAGGTATTTTTACAAGCCTTAAATTTTACACCGTTTGGCTTGCTCTCTCTCTCAAGGGTGGGGATCGATCTGTTCTTAACATAATTCTTTTTTTTTTTTGTAAAAACTTGATTGCTATGTATTGATTGTAATAAAATTAATAAATTAATAAATAAATAAATCAATAAAAAAAAGAATTGGTACATTACCTGTTCTACATATGTGCTCCTTGATCTTTTCCTTAATAATTGCTTCTACCTAATTTGGTTCCATTTGCAAACTTAACCACTTGTTTTTACGGTATATTCTTAATAAGATAATTTAAAGTACTGTATTTAGAGTATTATAAATAAGATTATGTAATCAAAGTATGAGGTGTGATAAAAAATACAGTAAATGTTTAAATAAAAAAGTTTTTTTACAGTAAAAGACACATTACCATTAATCCCCATCAAAACATTTCCCCTAGCTTTGAACACAATTATCCTATTGTTCTTGTTACTTTCTGAAGCAGTTCTGGAAGTCCTCTTTTGTGAGTATGTTTAATTGCACAGTCGTAGCAGCCTCAATGTCCTGAATCAATTCAAAATGCTTACCTTTCATGGTCATTTTGAATTTGGGGAAAAGCCTGAAGTCGCACTATGCCGTGTCCAGTGAATAAAGTGGATGAGGACACACCGTGATGTTTTTATTTGAGAGAAATTGCCATACCAGAAGTGATGTGTGACACAGAATATTGTCATAAAGGAGGAGGAAATTGTTTGCCCATTTTTCAGGTCATTTTCTATGCACATTGTTTGTTAAACTCTCTAATAAGCCCTTACAATATTTAACTATGGCCGGGGTTATACTTCAAGCGATGTATGCTGTAGCGGACGCTCCTGCTACACAAGCGTTGTACTGTTTATACTTGCGCACATATTTTACATAAATCAGGAGGAATCCGCCAGGTGGCAGTGCGAGATATTATCATGGTGAGAACAGGTTCGGCTTTGTTGTGTTGTGAATTGCCTGGAACACCCATTAAATTCCAATGACACCTTACCGCAATATCTCTGAAAAGGATGTTTAATGATTAAATCCATCAGTCCATGGATTTGTCCATTTCAGCTAGCATCGGGCACGAGGCAGAAACAATCCCTGGACGAGGCATCAGCTCATCGCAAGGTGAATACAAGCACTTACATACACTAGCATCATTTTAGTGTAACCAAATCTGTATATCTTTGGAAGGAAACCAGAGCACACTGAGGAAACCCAGCAGGGAAACTCCAGGCAGGGAATATCAGCAACGTGACTCCCTGCTAGACACCCCCATGTGTGTAATTATTACAAGTATTCACTATTTAAAAGAAACTACTGATTTATCTGTAAAATGTAACATACATACTTTGATGCATTTCATCATGAAAGTGATAGCAAGTATAAATCTAAGGATTCTAAATGTGCAGAGAGTTGGAATATCATACATTTAATGTGCTCAGTGTGGCGATCTATTGCTGGCGATCTGCTGCTGTCAGGACTGGAGGAAGCCCTAGAAAAAAAGACGGCACAGAAGACGGTATGTGAGACTTCTAAAATGTATCGTATCATTACGATCGGGAATATGCAATTTTTGCATTTTGCTTCACTACATCGAACCATTCATCAAACATCGAAGCACGCACACCGATCTCATAGGATCCGCAAAGCGGCTTTCTGTCACATGTAGACAGTAAACAGAGAGTCACATTCCAACTTTTAGCACACTGCGCCCCAGCCCAACTTTTTGCTGGTACTGCAACTCGCGCACACGTTGCGTTAATTTCCGAGGACGCATCAAATGAATGCTGGGAACACGTGGCAGCCATGATGCGGGCGCGTACGCGTTCTGAGTGTGAAATATAAACGAGCTCTTAGCTTGCACAATTCCATCAAGGTCAAGAAACACACTCATCATCACTTTAATGCTTGATCTTGATTGACTTTTTTTGCATGAGGAGATCTGGGTGATATCCATTGAGAGCTCTGAACCTTGGTCTCAGGATCATAACCTCAGAGCCTAGTTTCATCTCTTGTGATGACATTTCTTAAGGAGCTAGAATTTGAAATAGCATGATCACACAGCTCCAATGAAGTTGACAAATGCTGTTGCTTTTGTTCATCCGTCAAAATGCGTGGAGCAAATTTTTCACTCACTTGCCTCATGTTCAAATCTGTTGTTAAAATATTTTGAACAAAACCATAAGAGATGTTCAGATCCTCAGAAAGTTTTGTAAAAGTCATTCACCTGTTTGATCCAATCCTTTTGCTTACTCTTTCAACATTCTCTTGGGTTTTTGATGTTTAATGGCGTCCCGGTCTCTCCTCGTCTTCAACCGATTTACAACCATTATGAAATCCCTTGAACCACTTGTTAACCATCTTCATGGTCACAGCAGTGTCACCATAAACGTAATTTTAACATTTCATATGTTTCTTTAGCACTTTTTGCAGTTTGAAATAAAATTTCATGTTAATGCGTTGTTTGCGAGCAGTTTAAAACACACCTTCTCTCAGCAGTAGCTCACAACCGATTGACTGCGCCAAACAAGATGAAACTTGTCACACGCTGCTACTAAGGTTCGCCGCTCCACTTCCTGCATTGAAGATCCCTGCATTTCTGTTGCCCTCGGCAGCAACGTTCACTGTATTTAATAGAACATCATCCCCTGATTGTTCCTAAAATGCCTGTTCTTGCCATGTCTTTGCTGCTAAATGTTTTCTTTAATAATTGCTTTCATTAATTTAACTATAATGCACATTAAGCTTACTAGCCTATAGGTACTTGGAATGGAATAATATTTGCTAGCCTCCAGTCTTTAGGAATTTTCCCAGTGTGCAGAGATTTTCAAAAAATATGTAACCAAGTGTTTATATGTATACTCGCCAATTTCTTTAAGCATTTGAGGATCAATGTTGTGTGGTCCTGGTGATATATTAGATTTCAGACTATTCAATCTTGAGTACTTCTCCCTGTATAATTATAAAGTCGCTAAGTCCTTCTTTAGTAGTTGCTGTTACTTTTGGGAAGTTATCCACTACTTCACACATATAAACATCAATAAAGTGCAACTTCAAAGCATTTGCTATTTCACTGCCAATATAGTCTAGTTCAGCTTTACAGTTCCTAATACTCTTTACCTCCTCTTTGACTGTTCTTTTACTGCTAAAATATTGAAAGAGGCTCTCTGAGTCAAATTCTGCCTTTTCTTCAATTTTACCTCCCAGTTCCTTTTTAGCCTTCCTAATATTCTTTTTAACCATTGTCCTTGTATGCCCTACAGTTCGTATTAATGCTACTATACTTTTATGCCTTCTACAGCTGTTTTTTTTTTCTTTTATAACTTGGTTTTTGGTTTCTCATTTGTCCTCCTCTAAGATTTCCTTAATTTCTTACTGTTTCAAAATTTTTGGATGAACTTGCCCTACATTATTGCCCCACATCTCCTTGACTGTCTCTAATCATAGAAAAAATCCCAAATTATGTTACTGAGGTTTTGCTACATTGGCCCAAAGTTTTTTTTATTTATTTTTTTTATAAAGAATATGCACTCTGCCAAAACACTGAAATCTGTGATATTATTAGTCACTAGATCCTAATGGTTCAACCACATTTACACCTACAATTCTATCCTCATTATTAGAGAATAGTAAATTTAGGCCCCCGTTGGTGCTTTAACATCCTGTGCTACGTTATTATTTGAGTAATTAAAGTCTCCCATGGCTGTATTCCCCTCTAAACTTGCCTTCTTAGTATTATTTAAATGATCTTAATTTAAACTATTGTCTATATTAGCAGCCCTATAACATGCTTCTAATAATAATGCCTTGAGCCTTTTTCAAATCCAAATATCCCCATTAAGCAGTGGTTCACCATATAATTGTAGAATCCTTACATTTAGGTACTGTTACACAATGATGGGGACCCCCATTTTCGTTTTCCCATTGTGTACTCATCTATACTACACTCATTTCCAGACGCAAGTTTTTTAAGCAAGGGGTTTGTAATTCCTGTTATATCAAAGTTTTATGCAGCAACATACAATTCCAGAAAATGTATTTTATTCTTAATACTCCTAGCTTTGAGGCAAACTATTTTTAATGTTTTACTTATTCTATTCTAGTATTTTAAAATTGGTTCTAGTAGTTGAATTACTATGTGTATTTGATTTTACACTACTCTTCATCCATTTATGGAAAATTTTGAATCTGGCCTGTCCTAAACTCCCTTTCCCACCTAGTTTAAACAATCCTTAACCAGCCTATTTATGCACCTTCCCAATAAATTAGTACCCCTTCTGTTCAAATGTAAGCCATTACAGCAAAATGGGTCCCATCTGTTGCAAAAGGAGTCCCAGTGTCCCATATAAATGTACCCCTCTATCCTACACCAAGATTTGAGCCATGCCTTTAGTTCTCTGATCTCCTCAGTCAAACCTGGGGCCTCAAGTATAAATGGTGCCTATGCACAAAAATGTTGCATACACCTGTTTACACACTCACTTTGAGATGTATAAAAACTAAACTTAGAATAAAGCTGCACACATTTTCATTGCAGCCTCCCACGATGAGTACGTAGTTTTCTGCTTGATTTAGCAAACAGGCTGCACCCAGCATCAAAGCAGTGCTATTGTTTCTGTTGTCTCCCTGTCTTTTTTTAGATTCACATCCATGATGTGGGCTGTATGAAATTAATTGCATATCATTTGCAAATTTAAGGCACGTGATTGTAATCATTCTGTAACAACAGTCCATCAGCTCCTCCTGGTAGAACTGTTTGTACATATTATAATTACCTCACTATAAACTTGCACTTCTACTGAAATATTACACAACCTGAGCTAATTTATAAACCATATGCACAATCTACGCTACAGGTTAAATTCCATTACAACGAATATCTTTACAACAAAATTTTCATTACAACAAAGTATTTTTATGGCCCCAACAGCTTCCCCATATGACACAAGTCTATAGAAATCTCATTACTACGAAGTACATTCAGCAGATACTTTCATTACAACGAAGTGCACAAGAGACCTTGAAATGCCTGAATGAATCATCCACAGAGCAGTTAGTTCAGTGGCTGCAGCTCAGTTTTGGGGTCTCAAAAGAGTTCAGAAACCTCACAATATGAAGAAAAAATAATGATTCAGCTCCTAATTGATAACTGTGCTGCCCACAACATGCTTTCACATTTAGATAATGTTTGCGTTTAATTCTTCCCACCCAATTGCACGGCAGCGCGTCAGCCATTGAATTTGGGCATCATTCACACCCTGAAAGTGTATTATCGTAAGGAAATGCTGAGAAAAATTCTCGTCAGCATAACTTGTAGACAGGAGGAGATTAAAATTAACGCTATAGAAGCTTGAGTAGTGAGCTGTTCTTATTGAAATGATTGCAAACGCCTGGATACAAGTTAAAGAAAGCACTATAGTAACAAATACAGAATCTCATTACAACAAAATTTTTGTTACAACGAAATTTTTTTTTAGATCCCTGGGAGTTCGTTGTAACAGAATTTTACCTGTACATGTATACTGTACTTATCTTACTTTGTTTTTTTATTGTATTATTATTATTATTTATCATTTTATAGGAAAATAAGTTTATGGAGGAGTTGCATATTGAATCTCATTGTACCATACAATAACAATGAAGGAATTCAGTTCAATTCAATAGAAGAGATCTATATTTACAGCAAATTACGACTGGCTTCTAAGTTGATTTAGATTTCCAGGAGTTATCCTCTTGGAGATGTGTGCTGTTAGAATACAAGAATGTATATTTGATATCATTTTTATGATGGAATGCATTAAGGTATTATATTATATTTTACAGATAAATTGTTAACTTCATTTAAATAATGTATACTGTTAATAATTAAACATGGGACACAGTGGAGCAACAGTACAGATGAGTTGGCATCCCATGCAGGGATTTTTCCTGCCTTGCGCTTTATGCTTGCTGGGACTGGCACGACCCTAATTATAGAGGGATGGATTGAATAATTAAACATATATAACAAATATTTTTTGATGTTCATTAAAAGTTTTGAGGACTTGCATTCTGAGGTTATAGTTGATTATTGTGTGGTGATTGGTTACGTAGAGAAAGAAAACTGAAAGACAGGAATTGGGGGTTTGTACATTTGACAGAGACAGTACTTCTGCAATAACTTTTTCCGTCCAGGGTCGCATGCCCACAGCATGCATCTTGCTGGAGGCAGGAACAATCCCTGGATGGGACATCAGCTCATTTCTACCCATGCACCATCATGCCCCCCATGTTTAATATGTGCTTTAATGCATTTCATCATGAAAAGGATATCAAGTATACATCTTAGTACAGTGATCCCTCGCTATATTGCGCTTCGACTTTCGCGGTTTCACTCCATCGCGGATTTTAAATGTAAGCATATCTAAATATATATCACAGATTTTTCACTGGTTTGCGGATTTCTGCGGACAATGGGTCTTTTAATTTATGGTACATGCTTCCTCAGTTTGTTTGCCCAGTTGATTAACCCTTAATGTGCTTCCGTATGACACTCAGACACTCGCCTTTTCACGTTGATTTTGACATCTTTTTTATTTTGGGCACTGTGCGACTTTCTGAACTTGAACGTTTGAGTGCCATTCCATCAATTTTATTTTGTTGCTCATATCACTGCCTAAGTCACTAAATTGGCTCCAGTACACTGAGTAGGACCTCCACTTTGCATTCAGTGAAATTCTTTTTTATACGTGCTTTTACCTTTGTATTTTAACAAAAAACTGAACAGAAGGAGCTATTTATATTGATTTGAATATTCAAATATGAGAAATTCTGGAAGGAGTCAGGTGGGGCTGTAGGTGCATGCATGTGCATTAAAATTCATGTTGATTGGGATTTATAAAAGATAAGTACGTTGAACTTTGCTTTCACAGTTTTATGCATCTGAATTTTTTTTTGTGCTTCTGTTTTTGTCCATGTGCCATGTTTAGTGGGGCTTCTACGCACTGTCGGAAGACCACCTTTTTAGTTCCAGTCCTCAGTTTGGCACCTATTTAAATTTGGACTGCAGAACTGACACAATGCCCTTCTGCATGTCATTTGTTCCAACATGGACAATGACAACTGGATCCACCCCTGCTCCAGTTAAAAGCTTATCCACCCATCCAGGGACTTCTCCTACCAAGGACACTGAACATACTGTACATACTGTACAAAACTCTGGGGCAAACCTGTATCTCAGTCCCCCTAATGACTGATTTCCTCACTATTATATCTATGACATGTTGGGCTGTGCAAACTGCTATTCTAATAAGTAATGCGCCATACTGTGCTTGTCCCTGGAATATCTGTCTCTGAGGCTGTTTTTACTATTTTTAGATGTCATTTCCCTCAGTGTTGGCATATCTACCAGCCTGCCTCCTGTACTGAGTGGTCTGAAATAAGCTGCATTATTGATCCTTTACTAGGCTTGACCATTCAGCTAAAGGATTGGTTCATTTTTGAATTGTTCAGCTGATATGTACAAAAGCAAACAGCAAGTAAGAATTGTTAAGTTTATTTTTTTCCATCCTAGGAACACCTTCAAAAATATATTAATAAAATGTTTTATGCACAGAAATGTCCGGAATAATTTATTAGTTCCTGTTGTCCTGTTGTTTGTATGTGTAAAAGTTATTTAACACTAAAATTACGAAAGATTACAAGAAAACTCGTAAATCCGGCCCACCTTAAATCCACTCGCACGTCTCCATTCAGCGTCTTTTGTCTTGTAAATGTGTCGATAATCCCAAGCAGCCTGCTATACCATCCCCCCACCGCCGGAGAAACTGCAAAAACTTCTCCCAAATGAAGCCTTGTTTATCAGTGAGTCAGGTACCTAGGCTAAAAAAATATATTGTTATTTCGAACACATGCATTTCACGTGTGTTCCGTGTCCACAAAGATCTGTGTAAGTGTAGGATGACAGAAATGTTGAACCTAAAAGACAAACTTTTTCCATGTTTTAGTACTAACGACAAAATGTAGACATGAAGTGTATAATGTGTGAAAACTGAAGTCCAAATATCAAATAAGCACTTTCACAAAAGATACAACTATAACAGAACAAATGCGCTTCTCCACCCCCCCAAGACTATAACCGAAGAAAAAGAAATCAGGTTAGTGTTGCTTGTTGTCCTGACTTTTTGGGTAGTATACTGGTTAGAGCTGCTGACTCCAATTCAGAAGGTTTTGGGTTCGAGTCTTAATGTCTCCCAAAATAAACGTTTTGAGTAGTGAGCTGTTCTTATTGTTACTATCTATACTAATAAAAGGCAAAGCTCTCACTGACTGACTCACTCACTCACTGACTCATCACTAATTCTTCAACTTCCCATGTAGGTAGAAGGCTGAAATTTGGCAGGCTTATTCCTTACAGCCTACTTACAAAAGTTAAGCACGTTTCATTTCGAAATTATACACATAACGGTCATAACAGTCGACAACGTCCGCCATGTTGAACTTTCTTATTTATGGCCCCATCTTCACGAAATTTGGTAGGTGGCTTTCCTGCGCTAACCAAAACCGATGTACGTACTTATTTCGGTGGTATGACGCCACTGTTGGCCGCCATATTGAATTTTCCAAACGTCACTAATTCTCCAACTTCCCGTGTAGGTAGAAGGCTGAAATTTTACAGGGTCATTCCTTACAGCTTACTTACAAAAGTTAAGCAGGTTTAATTTCGAAATTCTACGCATAACGGTCAACAACGTCCGCCATGTTGAACTTTCTTATTCATGGCCCCATCTTCACGAAATTTGGTAGGCGGCTTCCCTGCGCTAACTGAAACCAATGTACATGCTTATTTCAGTGGTATGACGCCACTGTCAGCCGCCAGATTGAACTTTCCAGCGTCACTAATTCTCCAACTCCAACCATACCCGCATTAACATGTCTATCGAGGTGATCACCATCGATCAAAGAACTGTCACTTACCGAGTGGTTTCCATGCCCGGAGATGGCACCTATCTTTTCCATTCTCTGTGTTACATATTGCACGGCCATATCAGGTTCAAGGTGTGGACTGATGACGGTACAGGAGATAATTATACTACACAGGAGCACTATAAGAGTGAAATGCTGAAGCCCTTCACCTATGGTTCTGCATGTGAGTTGATGGCTGCCGCTGAATTGTTCGGTTGTCGCTTTCAAGTGTACTGAAATGGCCAAATATTTTACACCTTTGGACAACCGCCAATGCCTCTTAAACATCTTAGATTCACAGGTGACGATTTCAGTAGTGGACACTTTGATGTTTATGAATGTTTAAACTCTGAAAAGCTGTACTGTTCACATGGCCAATTGTATGTTGCATGCTTAAGAGTAAGCTCAGCGCACAGCTTGGTCATATTACAACCGGAGGGCCGAACTCACAATGTGGTATACAAAGAGATCCTTAACAAATAATTAGTGGTATTTTTTCCCCTCAGTTTAAAAAGGTTTAATTTTCTTCATAATAAAACTTTTAAGGCAGTACTTCGCCGCTGCGAAGCGCGGGTATTTTGCTATGTATATATATATATATATATATATAGAAATATATATATATAGATAGATAGATATAATGTGTGTGTGGATAGATAGATAGATATATAATGTGTGTATGTGTGTGTGTATGTATATATATATATATAGATATATATAGATATATATATATATATATATATATATATATATATATACACTCACCTAAAGGATTATTAGGAACACCTGTTCAATTTCTCATTAATACAATTATCTAATCAACCAATCACATGGCAGTTGCTTCAATGCATTTAGGGGTGCGGTCCTGGTCAAGACAATCTCCTAAGCTCCAAACTGAATGTCAGAATGGGAAAGAAAGGTCATTTAAGCAATTTTGAGCGTGGCATGGTTGTTGGTGCCAGACGGGTCGGTCTGAGTATTTCACAATCTGCTCAGTTACTGGGATTTTCACGCACAACCATTTCTAGGGTTTACAAAGAATGATGTGAAAAGGGAAAAACATCCAGTATGCGGCAGTCCTGTGGGCTTAAAATGCCTTGTTGATGCTAGAGGTCACAGGAGAATGGGCCGACTGATTCAAGCTGATAGAAGAGCAACTTTGACTGAAATAACCACTCGTTACAACCGAGGTATGCAGCAAAGCATTTGTGAAGCCACAACACACACAACCTTGCGGCGGATGGGCTACAACAGCAGAAGACCCCACCGGGTACCACTCATTTCCACTACAAATAGGAAAAAGAGGCTACAATTTGCACGAGCTCACCAAAATTGGACAGTTGAAGACTGGAAAAATGTTGCCTGGTCTGATGAGTCTCGATTTCTGTTGAGACATTCAAATGGAAGAGTCAGAATTTGGCGTAAACAGAATGAGAACATGGATCCATCATGCCTTGTTACCACTGTGCAGGCTGGTGGTGGTGGTGTAATGGTGTGGGGGATGTTTTCTTGGCAAACTTTAGGACCCTTAGTGCCAATTGGGCATCGTTTAAATGCCACAGGCTTCCTGAGCATTGTTTCTGACCATGTCCATCCCTTCATGACCACCATGTACCCATCCTCTGATGGCTACTTCCAGCAGGATAATGCACCATGTCACAAAGCTTGAATCATTTCAAATTGGTTTCTTGAACATGACAATGAGTTCACTATACTAAAATGGCCCCCACAGTCACCAGATCTCAACCCAATAGAGCATCTTTGGGATGTGGTGGAACGGGAGCTTCGTGCCCTGGATGTGCATCCCACAAATCTCCATCAACTAAAGAATGCATTCAGCACCTTGTTGAATCAATGCCACATAGAATTAAGGCAGTTCTGAAGGCGAAAGGGGGTCAAACACCGTATTAGTATGTATATATATATATGACATCAACACTCATAACAGTGACAAAACAATTACATTGACAATTATGTTACATTATTTTCAAAATGTTTCCTTTAATTTTTCATTACTTCTTTAACACACTACTTCTCCGCTGCGAAGCGCGGGTATTTTGCTAAAAACATGAAAAACATTTCTGTGTTAACTACGTTTTACATAGATTGGTGTTGACACGGAACACACATGAAATGTATGTATTCCAAAAGATGATGTACTACTTTACCCTATAAAGCTCTAGCACTTCACTTGAAGATAAACACTGAGCACTGACAAACTTCTTTGCAAAATGAACTGCAGCAGTGGGTGGGGGGATGGGATACCAGGATTCTTGCTGCTTATCGACACATTTACAGGACAAAAGACTCTGATGGAGAGGTGAAAATGGATTTAAGGTGGGCCGGATTTACGAGCTTTCTCGTATGCTCTGGTAATTTGTGTTAAAAAGGAGCATTTTGTAGAAATAAAAATGTGAATAACATGTTTATTTTGCAGAGGAGCAAGAGTGGGTATTCTGCATGTATTTACCTTATTTTGGAGCATTTGTAAAGTTTACTCTGTTTCCTCAATGCAAAAAACACATAGTAATACTAAGATTGTTATTGCAAGGCTGCATAGACTAAAGAAAAATATCATCAGGAATATATGAAAATATAAACGTGTAAAAATGAAGTATAGGCTATAGGGGAAAATAATTGATTTCTGAAGTAACAAAAGTGAGAAATGTTATTTTACTTGTTTATACAGTGTCACAAATGTAATCTTCAGGTGGTAAAAAGTAACCATCTACCATAGTGAGTTTCCCAAAATCAATGATTGTAAAGGGTTAACAAGCAATTTTACGGGGGTTTCCAAAAACCTCTCTTAATCAGTCACTTTACAAGGTTGTATAAAATGCTACTGTGTTAACCTTGTCACTAAAGTCACCTAATTAAAAGCATAATAAGCCAACTAGAAGAAAAAATCAATCTACAATACATTCATCATATGGTGTCATTTTTGCTTCTTCAGTGGAATGAAGTAAACTTGTGGAAAAAAAAGAACTGTTGTTGCTATACCCTTTTTGAAACAGAGAAAAGGCTAAAGTGGTATTAGACAGCTAAGAGAAGGAGTTCTTGCACATCTCAACCTATCTTTACCTTCTCTCAGGCACATAACCACTACTAGAACAACTTAATGACAATATGTTATTTGTTCATTTATCTATTTGATTTATAAATTCTGTAATTTTCCATAAACCTTAAATGAAGTAAGTAAAATCCATTATGTATTTAAAATTCTATTTCCTGCTTTGGTCTGGGCACAGTGTGTTATACTTGAATTTACAGGGAGTAACTCACTTATGACAGAATGAAAACAAAGTATTTTAAATAGAAACTGGTAAACAAAGCAAAGTAAATGCAAAACTTGTACTAATGATGTCCTGCATCATATCCACACAAGCCTAGTATAAGCCCTATTCCCTAAGGAAAGAAAATGTGACGTTTTCAGCCCCATATTCGCTTATAACACAGCACAGAAAGTCTAATGACACTTGATGATTTTTCAAAGAAAGTGGATGTGCCTTTTCCATATATCTATGTCTATCTGTACCTTGTATTCCACCATTCTGGTCTTTGCAAGTGCATTGTATTCTTCTCTCGCTGCTTGGTAAGGGTTAGTTACGGTGTCAATTGGTATGCGCGAATGGGTTACCTACTGTCACCTAGTAGTTGTCCACAAAAAAAAATCTTGCTTCTCTGCCTTCTGACACAAAGCTGAATTTTCCCACAGATGAAGACATTTAGGGTACAACTAGTTCACCTTGCCAAAATATGGATTATGTGAATTTCCCCTTGGGATTAATAAAGTATCTATTTATCTATCTATCTAATACCCATAAAACGTCCTTGGCAACATCAAATCAATTGTACACTCGTTGACGAAATTTCTACAGAAGTTGTAACTAGACTTAGCAAGGCTCAGGGTATGTGAGGGTATAATGTTAAAACACAATAATTTAAATAATGTGTGAATGGTAGGTTTATGAGGTAGTAGTCAGAGACACAGACACATAATTAATTCTCAGGTTTTCTTTATTGCAGCCATAGTATCTTTTCCTAAACTGTCCAGAAGAAGGCTTTGCCAAAATAAAGCTAGCTGCAACAAAACTTCTGAAGAACATAGGAATATAGTCAGATTATAGATATGTAATTACCGTAATTAGCTGTAGGAATAATTAAAATTAACTTATTTTATCTACATGAAAATTATATCATCCAAAGTATACATTTTAATATTCTAAATATTCAGAGAACTATCAATGAGTTTAGTATGCTCTGTCGGGTGACCACTATCGGCCACTACATTTGCCACACGAGTTTAAGAAGCTCTTGGTGATTCAGTGGTTCATGGGGTACAAAGATTACAAAGGATTTAATGTGCTTCTTTAGTTACAATACATTTTGTTAAATCTTTCTATATAAACGATTGATCTTAAAATTTGAGTTTACAGCATTCTTATCATTACAAAGCATTTGGGAAACACATCCCACTAAAGTAATAATTAGAGTCATCTGTTTCAAAGTTTAAAATCTGGCCTTATTTATTTAATTGTGGCCTAGTTTTCATCATAGTCAACACACCAGTTCTGAAGAACCATTACAGATTTTCAAATTACAAAGCTTCTTTGAAGCAGTGCTGGAGTATGTGTTATTATTATTCTAATTATTTATTTTCATCATCAGTCCTAGTTTATCCCGAGTAGGATCATCTTGGCAAACCTAGTTGGAATGTTGTGGCCACCCTTTACTTACCATATTCTTACATCACCTTAGGATTTCCCAAAGTCTCCCATACCAGCTGATAAACTTAATCATTCCATGTCCTAAGTTTGGTTCTGCTTTGACGACATTCTAACTACATACCCAAAACCGCTCAACTGGCTCCTCTTGATCCACAGAGGCAGTAGTACCTCTCAGAATCCTTCTTATATTGCTGGTCTTGTATGTGTGTGTATATGTATATGTATATATGTGTGTGTGTATCTCTATATATATATAAAATCCAACGTCTGTCTGCATGGCTGTCCGCTTTTCATGAGAGAACTACTTAACAGGTTTAGATTGGGTTTTTTTCAATAATTTGCTTGAACATTCAGGTTGATTTTGCGACTTCTGTCCTTGCACTATGTATCATAGTTTGCTTGCGGTACCAATTTATTTGTGCAAATCTGAGAGCTACACAGTGGGCCAGGGGGAGGGGGGCAGGGCTCTCCTCACTCACACGCCAACCTCGCGGCATGTTCCTTACCTCTGCTTAGCTAGCAAATGAGAGAACTACTTAACAGATTTAGATCGGATTTTTTCTATACTTTGCTTGAACATTCCAGTTGATTTTGCAACTTCTCTCATCATGCTAAGAATCATAATTTTCTTGCAAGAGCGATATATATTTGCACTAATCCAAGACCGAGGCTGCAGGCCAAGGGGAGGGGGAATGTCTGGAGTTGGGAGCTGGGCAGGGCCCTCCTCACTGTCCTTTTTCACTAATATGCGGGCAGAGCCGCGATTAATGTGGCCTGTTAAACGCGTAAAAAAATATTGTTGCATAAAGGGCCAGCAACAAGGCAAAAGCCTCGGACAAGGATTTGGTCAGGGCGGCATTTTCTTTTTCTTTTTTTTTTTTTATCATTACGGAACAAAAATGTTGTAATGATCAGGCTGGATCAGGGACATGTGGCTAGATAACTGCTGAGTATTGTGCTATCAGGTTGGAAGGATCATAAGAGCTGGGCTTGAGTGTGGAAGGTGATGGAACTGAAGTGCAGGTGTTGCACAGGGTGGCTGCGGCCTGGTTGCAGACGAGGAGTACTGTGGTATTCGTGAACAGCACACAGTAAATGAGTCAGTAGAGGGGAGTGACAGTGAAATGGAACAGAAGCGGAAGATAGTATAGTGGGGTTAAACCAGTGTGAGTGCGATGAAATTTAAGGTGATCACAAGCTGCTTTTCTGTTGGCTTCTCCAAGTAGTCCTATCTTCCTCAACAGGTGTGGAACACCTGAAGAGGGAGTCTCAACATATATAATAAAACATTATATGTGTGTATTTGTGTGTGTGTATATATATTTTTTTTTTGGATGTTACTTAAGTATATCTGTTTAAAGGTATATAAATATACAGAGCATGAATTGAATTAATAAACAGTACATGGTTGTGGTCTGTGAAACCAATGACTTTCATCTTACATGCATTCACCTAAATATACTGCTCAAAAAATTTGAAAACACTTCAGATCTCAATGGTGAAAAAAAGCATGATTGAAATCTATACTGATATGGAGTGGGTAATGTGTTAGGAACGAAAGGATGCCACATCGTTTGTTGGAAATGAAGATTATCAAACCCACAGAGGGCTGAATTCAAAGACACGCCGAAAATCAAAGTGAAAAAATGATGAGGCAGGCTAGTCCATTTTGCTCAAATTTCATTGCAGCAACTCCATATCATACTCAGTAGTTTGTATGGCCCCCATGTGTTTGTATGCTTGCCTGACAACGTCAGGGCATGCTCCTAATGGGATGACAGATGGTGTCCTGGGGGATCTCCTCACAGATGTGGACCAGGGCATCACTGAGCTCCTGGACAGTCTGAGGTGCAACCTGTTGGTGTTGGATGGACCGAAACATAATTTCCCAGAGGTGATCTATTGGGTTTAGGTCAGGCAAGCATAGGGGCCAGTCAATGGTATCAATTCCTTCATCCTCCAGGAACTGCCTGCATACTCTCTGCACATGAGGCCATGCATTGTCGTTCACCAGGAGGAACCCAGGACTCACTGCAACAGCATAGGGTCTGACAATGGGTCCAAGGATTTCATCCTGATACCTAAAGGCAGTCAAGGTGCCATTGTCTAGCCTGTAGAGGTCTCTGCGTCCCTCCATCCATATGCCTCCCCAGACCATCACTGATCCACCACCAAACCGGTCATGCTGAACGATGTTACAGGCAGCATAACATTCTCCACGGCTTCTACAGACCCTTTTATGTCTGTCACATGTGCTCAGGGTGAACCGGCTCTCCTCTTTGAAAAGCACAGGGTGCCAGTGGTGGACCTGCCAATTCTGGTATTCTATGGCAAATGCCAGTCAAGGTCCACGGTGCCAGGCAGTGAGCACAAGCCCCACTAGAGGATGTCAAGCCCTCAGGCCACCTTCATGAAGTCTGTTTCTGATTGTTTGGTCAGAGACATTCACACCAGTGGCCTGCTGGAGGTTATTTTGTAGGGCTCTGGTAGTGCTCATCCTGTTCCTTTTTGCCCAAAGGAGCATTTACCGGTCCTGCTGATGGGTTAAGGATCTTCTATGGCTCTGTCCAGCTCTCCTAGAGTAACTCCCTTTCTCCTGGAATCTCCTCCATGCCCTTGAAACTGTTCTGGGAGACACAGCAAACCTTCTGGCAATGGCACACATTGATGTGCCATCTTGGAGGAGTTGGACTACCTGTGCAACCTCTGTAGAGTCCATGAATCGCCTCATGCTACCAATAGTGACACTGACCGTAGCCAAATGCAAAACTAGTGAAAAAACAGTCAGAAAAGATGAGGAGGGAAACATGTCAGTGGTCTCCACCTGTAAAACCATTCCTGTTTTGGGGGTTGTCTCATTGTTGCCCCTCTAGTGCACCTGTTGTTAATTTCATTAACACCAAAGCAGCTGAAACTGACTAACAACCCCCTCTGCTAATTAACTGACCAGGTCAATATCTCAAGAAGTTTCATTGACTTGATGCTATACTCTGATTAAAAAGTGTTCCTTTAATTTTTTGTGCAGTATATATTAAAAGATACTAATAGGCAGCATTACTACAGAAATAGAAGCATATCAGAGCATTCTTACTATACAAATTACTGCATAAGAAAGCAGGAGAGCAAAATTGTATCTTCTTTGTTGCAACATAAGCATTTACTGGACATGAGTTGGCAACAAAGCCTTTTTTTTACAAAGTGATAATTACCAAGCAAGCTGTGTTGTGTTGTTGCCTAGTCTTAATGGGAATGCAGAAAGTACTGTTATTTGATGGCAGGGAATGCTGATATTTTGCTTGTGGCCTTAATTTTATGCTAACATGTACTAAGATATCCAGGATTGCTTAGGTGACAAGTTTATGAGCAGTTATCCTGTGCCTAGGACAGTGCATTCTGCTTTGATGAAGAGGGCACATGATCTTTGGTTTACCCACTGTTATATGTGCTTTCTTCACTTTTTTATACAGTATATAGGGTAAATGCAGCATTAAAAGCAAGCAAAATGTATCCTTTATTTACTGCCATATATCCCTCTGTTCTATATATTTGTATCATTGGAGCTGCATAGGGATTCATTAGATTAATGTGGCTGAAATTGTGAAGGAAAACATTTGAAGATATTTTGCCCCTGTTAGATATTAAAGCTGATTAACCACAACATTAAAACCACTAAGAGGTGAATTGAATAACATTGAGGAGATATGTTACACAGCAAGTGAACAGTTAGTTTTTGAAGGTGACATGTTGGAACCAGGGAAAATGAGCAAGCATTTGTATCTGAGCGACTTTGACAAGGGCCAAATTGTGATGGCTTGAATTGGTTCAGGGCATCTCCAAAATGGCATGTCTTGTGGGATATTACCAGTGTGCACTTATTAGCACCTACCAAAAGTGGTCCAAGGAAGAACAACTACTGGACCAATGGAAGCAAATGCTAGCCTTTCTTGTCTAACCCCACGGAAGAGTTACTGTAGCGCAAGTTGTTGAATAGCTAAATGCTGGCCATGAGAGAATGGTGTCAGAACACACAATGCAGAGCAGCTTGCTGTGTATGTGGCTGCACAGCCACAGACTGGTCACAGTGCCCATGCTGACACTGTCCACCACTGAAAGCGCCTACAATGGTGCATATAAGAACTGGACCAGGAAGCAATGGAAAAAGGTGGCCTGGTCTGCAGAATTATGTTTTCTTTTAGATCATGTGGATGGCTGGGTTTGTGTGTGTTGTATACCTTCTAAAGGCAATTTGGGCAATTTTCTGCTGGGAAGCCTTTAGTCCTAGCATTCATGTGGATGTTACTTAGACATGTACCACCTACCTAGATCTTGCCACACTACAGAAATTGTTCAGGAGTTGTTTGAATAACATGACAAAGAGGTCAAGGTTTTGACTTCCAAATTCCCCAAATCTTAATCTGATAGAGCATCTGTAGGAAAAAGAATTCTGATTCATAGAGGCCTGTGGTATACCGGGAAAGAGAGAAAGCAGGGGACCCATGACAGAACGAGGGATTGGCGCTGTAGGGACAGATCATACCCACTGATTGTGTTGAGGAGTGGTTGCGATCGAGGTGGGGTCTGCTCCAGGGATCCGAGGGTTGACTGCGTGAAAGTGAAGGGTGACAAGAGGACAACCGACCCCGAGTGGTCTGGCAGACGTCGACAGAGGCAGCCAAGATGGGGGTGGGGATTGAGAGGACCGCAGCTGCTGAAGTCTCTCCAGCTGAATGAGCAATGGGTGAGCTGGAAGACTTGGAAAGAGTTAGGCTCAGCTTGTTTGACCTAGTGTCTGGTGGTTTTTATTCTTGTTTTTAGTCTGGTTTTAAACATTTAGATTTTTCACTGTTTTATTTGATTATTTATGAACTTTGAGAACTGCATTTTGGACACTGTTTTTGTTTATTTTTTTCTTTCTTAATAAAATCACTGAACACTTTTCTACCATCCCGTTGCCTGTGTTTTGTCCCCATCTGCCAGCTCATTCGGTCATGTTATCACATGTTGGGTTCAAGAGGCTCTCAAAACAGGAAGAGGCAACAAGGAGTCAGATCCACATCGTCACAATGCCCCACCTTCCACATTACAGGGCTTAAAGGATCTGCTGCTAACATCTTGGTGCCAGATACTACAGGACACCTTAAGAGGTCTTGTGGATTCCATCCCTTAATGGGATAGAATTGTTTTGGTGGCATGAGGGAGACCTACACAATATTAAGCAGGTGTTTTTAATGTTGTGGCTGGCCAGTAAATATATTCACAAAAAAGTGTTTTAGTCCTGTATGGGGATCTTGTTCACTAGGCACATTCTGTTACCTCACCTGTCACACATGCTTTCACTGGACCAGTTTAGGGTAGATCAATAATCTTTAACACCAATGAGTTTGTGACATGGAAGATATGAAAGTAAAAATACAAACACGCAGTGCTTGGAATGTCCTCTGTGTGTACATCTGCATTATTAAATATCTGTTATAATGATTAGCAAGTGCATGTTTTTTTCTTTGGAAAAAATAATAAAAGATGAAACTGAACCGTGCATTTTTTTAAAAAAATAGTCTGGCATATTGACTGTCCCTATGTAGACTGGATTTGTTATTTTACTAATTAGAGTTCTAGGTTCTTGACTTTGTGTATGATCGAGTCAGATGTATTTTATTTTACATAAGTATGACAGTTTCAGAAGCAGCTAACTTACTAAGAGTTGCCAATATTTGTTGAAAAAGCATAGTTTTAAGTAAAACTGAATTTCTTTGTAGTTGTGTTTTATAGAGTCAATGCTGTTTTCTTTTAAAATTACCTCTTCATCTTTACAGTTGCATGCCAATTTATAATTCAGGTGAATGTGAAAATTTGAACGTAGCAAATTATTTATGTGTTTATATTGGGTATATATTTGTTTAACCAAAATGTCATGAATTCCAAAATGTACATTCCATGCTGTCATATATTGATTTATCTCAATATTTGTGTTTTTTTCTTTGAAGGGAAAAAACAACAACTCTGCATTACTCCACACACAAAATAGTGTAATCTGCACTTAGGTTTTTTGTTTTTTAATACCAAGGTGTTTGTTGTCTTTTTGAGCTAAAATGCTTTTATCGTAACATTTTTTTTAATGGTACTGAGAAACTTTTATCAGTTAAAACTGTCAAACAGGCTACTTTAGAATTCTTGAAATAGCATGCATTTTCCATGAATTTGTAAATAAACACATATAAAATGGGTAGGTGGATAGCAGAAGTTTAGCAATTCAGCAGCTGTTCATTATGGCTTTGTTTTGTTTCCTACTAAATTTGTGCGTACTTTTTCCTGTAATATCTTTTCAATTTTTTATCTTTAGTATTGGTTTTGATCTGGTCTCTCATAAAAAATAATCTGATGTTTTTATGTTTAAATGTAAATAAGCGTGTCTATCAGGTATTTCTTCCAATTGAGCATCTCTCTTTGCACTCTGCGTTTTATTTCAGACTAATTACATTTATTTGGGGAAGTACGTTTATTTTCCAATAGTCTTTTTATACTTTCACATACGTACTTTAAAATAAGCTGCAGTTCTCCTGTAAAATAAGTTAAAATGTAGTATATAACATTATAATGCATTATTTTCTGTTTCAGGAATTGCAGTGTGCAACATGCCAGCAGCTTCTGTCGAGGAAACTGCAGATTCAACAATGTGCCATATCTTGAATCTTTACAGACGAACAACCTGGCTACACCAAGCACTCCGAGAAGGCACTCGGGTTCAGAGCGTTGAACAGATACGAGAAGTTGCTTCAGGGGCTGCTCGTATCAGAGGAGAGACACTGGGAATCATTGGTCTTGGTCAGTAAAACAAAGAATATATGTAGGTTTTTACTTGAGCACAGTTTAGAGAAGTAACTTGCAATTTCTTTTCAGGTAGATGGAACAACTATTTTTTATTTTTCTTTTCTTAGAATATCAGAAAATCTTTTATTATGCATTTTGTCAGTTGTAACCAGTAAAGGTACAAATTTGCCCTAACCTTGTGTAATGAATGAATGAAATGTTGCCATCTCAAAGCACTGCTTGACGTTTAAACTTCCTCAGTAGTAATGCCCACTATCAATAGCTGTCTTTTTCTTTTTTTTTTCTTTTTTTTATAATTTTTAAGGAATTATTTTTCCCCATGATAGAATTTTAGCAATAATTTTCATGGGATGTAGGCATCACTATAAGAACCATGCCTGTCTTTTAATTACACGACTTGTGTTCCTTGATGTAAATCTCATGACTTTAAGTGAACAATGAAAGGTTAAACAAAATGCCCATAATTTCAGAAGCACCTGAGTGGTGTCTCTGTGACAAAACCAAAATAAACAGTAAGTTAAATCCCTCTGTCACAGGCCTGAATCATAAAATAAGCCAGTTTGACAGGAAATAAATATTAGGAGCAGGCAATGAAAATGTACATGTCTGCGTATTGATGTTAAGATGCAAATCTGAAAATACTAAAAGAAGAGTACTGTTTGCATGCAGTATGTATGTGAATTAAAGTGTTTTGTAGTAATAGTACTTCCTGCCATTTCTTAAATTGAAAAATTTATTGCTTTTGCAAATTTGTTAAATATCATTTGATTATGTATGGTCTTATTCTCAAGCTATTCTCATTTCTAAAAAAAAATCAATCAAATGCTGTTTAAAATTATAGTAGATAATGTCATGTGTTAACTAAGCAGTTTATTTGCTTGATGTAAGGAAGATTATCAATTTCATTCTAAATAAGTATTGCTCAGACCAAATTATACAAATCTAAATAATATATTTTTTGATATTTTTTAATGGTCCAAATTGGCAACATGGAAATTAAGAAAAAGAATACATCATATTTTGGTGACCACTACGTCACTTAATAAAGATTTCTTTTTATATCATGATGGCTTTGGCTTTGTTCTCTTGATATTATAATATTTTGGCCTATTTCAAAAAAAGTAAGAACATCTCTAGAAAACATTATGTGTTAACTGTGATGTATCATCTTTTCAACACCGGAAGTCAAGGAAGAGTTCGTATTAACTTGGAGTTTGTCTGCAATTCTTGTCACTTATTACAGTTCGTTCAGAAAGTTGAGCTTTAACTTATTGAATACTTCTCTGTTAGCAACTTTAGTGATAAAGAAGGTAAGCAATGCTTGGGTTCCAAGTATCCAAGTGCAGGATCCTATTTTGACAACTACACTGGTGAAATACTGTATAGATACCGTAGCTAGCTTTTGAATAATTAGGTAACCAAAACTTGTTTTTAATGCTACAGGTATCCTGATTTGACATCTGAGTTAATAATAAATAGCCAAATCACAAGCAACACTTCTTTTAGATTTAAATAGTTTGTAAAATATTGTCCTTATTTTAATCAGATAATTGCCTCCGTACTATGACCCATATTGGTCTAGTTTAACATGTACTTTAAATTGTGATTAAGCAACTAAGACAATAACCAACAATCCAGCAGAGACTGAAGCCTATTGACAGGCTGCTTAATTTACAGAAAGGTTGCAGTTTCGTTATCTCGAAGGTAGTTAACCCAAAAATGTTCTAACATTAAAAATAATAGAGCTTACAATTTGTTAAAATTATTGTAATATGGTTGCTGTATTTTGAAATTAGAGATTTTGTACCTTTATGGAATACTTCAGTGAAAGGGTGCAGTTTTAGTTTAATTTTCTTGGTCAGTGAAGGCAAGCAGATGACCCTGGACAGTGAAATCTTGATGATAAAGAGCTCTATTTTTTTTCTAAAGAATTGATAATGACCAAATTTCATAGTAAAACATAATAGTGTGGTTTGTAATTGTTCAGTCATGCTGTAGGTTTGTAATATGATCTACAGAAAACACTATATTGGATGCAATCAAAAAAATTTGAGCCTGAACCCCAGTTCAAAGATGTTGAATTTGTAAGTGGTCAAAGATTAACTTCTATGTTCTAATATATGTGAATTACGGGTTTTAAGTACTTGTGGTTTTTAATGTATGTTTCTTCTTTCAGAAACAAGTCAACATGGATTTTGAAAACAGCAAAATTAAGTATTCCTCAATCACACATTTCCTAATACTAGAGAATAATACAACTTTGAATATTCATTCTCAGACCTGTATCACATGTACCTAACCAGGTTTAGTCTGTTTCATGCGCCACAGGTCTGGCCAGCTTTAAAGTTCAACGACTAAAAGATGTTGGCACTCTGGATTAAATAATAATGAAAAATTAAAGAATGGTGATTAATGAAATAATAAATTATATAGGTATTAGTCATGGAGCAGCTTAATCCATTCTTCCTGGTCTGTGCACATTTGGTGTCCAGAATGTTGACTCCGGAAAAAAGCATTATCATACCCAGTTTTTTAAAAGAATCTCAACTTGAACTGTTTCATATAACTATATACATCACTATTACGTAGAATCCAAACAATAAAAGAATCATGGTAATTCTCCAACACCAAAGAAACTCAAAGTCCAGGTTGATTTCAGCAAGATCACAATTGTTTTGTATTGTTTAGTCGATGTTAAGATTGTGTTACTTATTGATTACATGTTTCAGAAGGAGCACATCATTATACAGTACAAGCAAATATAAAATTTTAGGCATCTGTAGTGGCAGATGTAGCACTACATTTTACAAATGACATGACAGACAGAAATATATCTGGAAGGGGTTGAGCATCCATTAAACTTGACTCACCTGAACTCTGACTTAAGAACCATGGGCACTTATGAATTTAAGAACCATGGACACATAAATGGCTCATTTTCTAGTGGAATGGGGTTAACTGAAGATTTTCTTTCCCTTTCCTCCATTTCCAGCTGTGTCAATTTTTTCAGTTAGCAGAATCTACTGTTGATATGATTTATATCCCATTTTACACACGTGTGGTCTTTCTATTGGTGTTTATTTAAATAATTGTGTCTGTGGCATTTAGTCAGGGGTAATCAGTAAGAAAAACTGTCAACATTCCCTTCTGATATATGACAGTGTTCTCCATTGCAGTGCATAGGTTACAAGTGATGCTCTGTGAAACATTCGTTTTGAAGTGATACCATACCCACCCTATTCTCCAGACCTAGTCCTTTGCAAACTGCCATCTGTTCCCTAATCTGAAAGACCATCTCTGAGGGATTCACTGTGCCAGTGACAAAGGCGTCACATTTGCTGCAGTAGAGTAGTTTACACAAGCAAGGCAAAATGCTTTATTTGAGTGTTCCCATGTTCATTAGTTTTCAGGAAGATCATTTTAAAAAATAAAACCTGCTTGGTTTTAATGATGTTCTCTTAATAAATAGGTCGGGCTCAAAACTTTTTGATCATCTCAACTTCTATGTTCTGTGGTGAAAATGTATAAATAATGAAAGTAGTTAAAAACCATATAAACATTTGTTAAGTGCATGGAAGAGAAGATTGCCAAGTTACTGCCTAGTGGACATTTAAGGTTTTCTCACCAATGATTTAATAATTTAGTAACCTGCTCTAAAACAGTTAATAATATCAAAAAATATATCAAAGATAATATGGTCATCCACTTTTATTTGAAGTATTTTTTCCAAAAATATTTCATGATCTGATATTTTAATCTTTAGGGTTCCAAGTGTTTCAGAATTGTAATAAGTATGCCAATTTTGCCCACGATAAGTTAAACCATTCTTTATTTATGAGTGCCATTGACCTCATACCAGGAATAGTTAAATGGTGCTCATGGATTCCTAACTAATGACTATTTGTCAAATTTAATAAATAAATAAGAAAAACAAAGAACTCTATAAAGATCGGAGTTCTTTTTTACATTGTGACTGTGACTGTACTGAACAGTTGTATAAGAAATATTGTATTTTACAGTTCCTTTTTATGTACTAGCCTAGAAATTATGCTGATGTTTAATGGACGATCTGCTGTAATTTTGAAATGTTTATACAATATACTAAAATTTAGACAGACTCGAAACTTCATGTGAACGTCATGTGTAGTTAAAACGTCATAAGGGCAAAATTCTTTTCAAATAAAATGGCTGCACAACCAATCACATTAGTTTCCATTCCAAATATTTTCTTGTAAAAGTTTATATCTGCAATAGGTGTAATCATCTATTGAGAAAAATTTTGCTTTACATTATAGATACTGAAAATGAGGCCCATTTAAACAAAAAATATTTTAGTTTAAATATCTTTAACTAACTAGCTCTCAAATTGTAATAAATTGGAAGTGTTCATCTAGGTTATATATAATTTTTTATAAATCTCTAGCCAATTGCCTTCTTCTATAGCTACTATGAAATGTAAAATATGTAATGGGTTTTGCACTTTTCAGGTAAAAATTATTTTTTAAGTCTCGGACCCTCAATTTAGCATGTTTTAATTTGTAAATATCTTGTGCTTTATTTGTATGTTTTTTTAAATTCTGTACAGTTAGTGTAAACGAAAAGTTAAGTCAAAGATTATTTCTTTTTTTTTCTTTTTCTTAATTTTTATACAGTACAATACATTTATAACCACTTTGATGCAATTGCTTTGGTTCTTTATTTCAAAGAATATTAGAAGATATATATCTGAATAATTCTTATGGAAGTAAAAGTAATATAATTTTCTTCTTTAATAACTTCAGACTTCTTTCCTGAACATTTTAGTATAGAGTATTCCTAAAGTTATCTGTTTACTGTTCATCTGTTTAAATATTTTTAATTTAGATTTTTTTTTACTTTGCATGGTCAGCAGTTACATGTATTTCTAACTATATTTGGCCAACCATAACTTTTTGCATCAAAGTATTAATTTTCCTTTTCCATTTTCTGTTTGTAGGCCGTGTTGGGCAGGCAGTAGCACTGAGAGCCAAAGCATTTGGGTTTAATGTGCTTTTTTATGACCCATATCTCTCTGATGGCATTGAGCGTGCATTAGGTCTTCAACGAGTCAACACTTTGCAAGATTTATTATTTCACAGTGACTGTGTCACCCTGCATTGCAGCCTTAATGAGCACAATCATCATTTAATCAATGATTTCACAATTAAGCAGGTAAGAAAGAAGTTGATGTTATTGTAGAAAGAGTAAATATGATGATGTTATTTTGACAAAAGAAAGCATCATTGCACATTGTAAAAGGAATTTGTAATAATGGGTTTGAAGGGGACTAGAGTATTCATAATTATTTTTTTCTCTTTCATAATTTTTTGTCTTCAAATTAAATATCCATAAAGTTAATGCTATCTTCTTAGTCTCTCTTAATTACAATCCACAGTATATATCTTGTTTGTCCTATTTCCAAGAAATGTTCAGTTTTAAATAGTGACTATTCTTGCTGTTTCTCTGTCAGATGAGGCAAGGTGCATTCCTGGTAAACACGGCACGGGGAGGCCTAGTAGATGAAAAGGCTCTTGCTCAAGCCCTGAAAGAAGGCAGGATACGAGGGGCAGCCCTTGATGTACATGAAACAGAGCCCTTCAGGTAGCTATTCTACTCTTATCTGACTGGTGACTAAGACTAACTCTAAGTATTGTTAGTATTATAGTAAGTACTAATGAAGGTTTGAAGTGAGCTCCACTAATGGTATTTGAATATTGTTATTTTTAATTTTACTATTTGACCATTACCAATTCTGTTCATCTTTCATCGGTCCGGTTTTAGTTTTATATAAACAGTTTTCGTTTTATAAGTATTCATGTTTGTGAAGGAAGGTACAGCCTAATAAACTTCGAATATGACACTGTGAAAAATGTTGATTCAGTCCCATAATGACTAATTTATAATGATGATGTAGATGAAGTTACTTAATCTGCTGAAAACACATTTTTATTGTATTATTTTCATAGTACTTGAAAGATTAAGATGATGATATTCTCAAGCTAAATTAAATGCCCTTTTGACTATGAAACGTAAAGCAAAATTCTGTTCTACAATCTCTACTACTGAATTTTTAGGGTGCGAGTAACAACGTAAATGTGAACTTGGATCAGTATGTTAGGAGAAAGAGCGCATTGCCACAACCACCACATGACAGACCACCTGGATTGCAACCTGAGTGCTGTGGGTGACACCTCTGCACCACCCTGGAACAGGAAAAGCCGTGAAATTAATTGAATTATAGCAGTATCTATGTTTAAGTCATCAATATTTTTCTGTGAATTTCTAAGACCTTGAAATTTTAACATTAGCCTGTTGATGTAAAAACCTTTATGTGGAAATGCTGTTTACATTTTATACACCTACCATATATATTTGCGTATAAGTTGGGTCTTGAAACCCAAAAAATCGATCATAAAATCAGACCCCTACTTATACGACAGTTCAAGAATGCGACACTTAATAAATTTTTTTTTACATTTCTTCCTCCAATCTCGCACCAATTTCTCAGATGCATCAGATTTTGTTGCAGCAGTGCAGTTACCAATTTCTTTCACCAATTCAACAACTTTTAATTTAAAACCAGCTTCATATTTTCTTCTGATCAAACACTTCATCGTAGATAAGGGATGCTCTTACGATAAAAGTGTAAGAGGGTGTGAGATACAAAAAACACAGAACAGTACAAATGTCGCTTCAGAATAGTTCAGGTATTATCGTGTGGTCACGTAGGCACAATACATAGAGAAAAAAAAGGCAGTGTGCTCCGTGGTTACTCTCTCAGGTGTACGTTAGCATATCATAATCCCTTGGACCAATAGCATGAGTTTTCTGCATTTGACTTATACAGCCGACATTATAAAATACCAGAAATTATATGGTAAAATCAAGCCTGACTTATCCACAGGAGAACTTAAACACGAGTATATACGGTATAGAGTAGTGCACCTCCTAGAGTTAGTACTTAACTTATTTTGTTTAAATCAACACTTTCTTGAATGCTCTTGATGCACAAAGTTAGAAAAGATGTACAAAAGGAGAGATAGGTGAAGCATTGAGAGGTTCTTTTAAAAACAAAAACAAAACATTTTTTGGATAGCTGGAGAAAAGAACAAATGCCACTGCGTTACATCATTGTAATTTATAAGAAAAGAGTTATTTAATAAAAAGCTGTGACAATTCTAAGTTATTTTGTTTGAGCATAAAAATGATCTGTTGTTGCACGATTGAAGCACGAAGATGATGACAATTTATTTTAACACATACAATACCATTTTCTATGAAGGATAGACTGACATTAACCATTGTTTTTCTATGGCTAAAACACAGGTCCTAGCTTAAAAGCCAGGACCAGACACTCTTATTACCAGCTACAACGTCTCAGTCTCTATGGCAGGGGCCCTCACTGGAAATCAACTTTGCCCTTATGTGATAAGATGATCAATACTAGACCTTGTAACATCACAGAGATGTCTCTCGGTGGTACACACTGGGCACCCAAGTTCAAACAAAGGACCATAATTCAATAATTAACAACATTGATGAAAGAGAGCAAGCTATTTATAATCTATAACCTTTTAATCCTTATAATTCTAAGTGGCAATGTAACGTTAAGCTTCCTGGTAGTAACTCCTGGGAAAACTGGAAATTAAGGTCAAAGCTGTTTTTTTTTTTTTTTTTAAGTTAAGACCGCAAAATGATAGCAAAAGTTCAGAAACAATATCTTTATGATCAAACAGTTAACTTTGTGAGCTGGAATGTTAAAGGGCTGAATCACAAATTAAAGAAAAAGAAAGTATTCTTTCACCTAACAGGTCTAAATACTAAAATAGTATTTTTACAGGAGACCCGCTTATTAAGCAAAAATCAGTTTCAGCTGCAAAGAGACTAGACTGGCCAAATATTCCATTCCAGCTTTACAAAGAAAACTAGAGACGTGGGAATTCTTAAACATAGAACAATAACATTTGTAGTAACAGATGTGTTACAGTGTGATTGTCATGGGTAATTTATTTAACTGTAAAGTGATTCTGATAAATATCTATGCACACAATGTAGATGACAGGGACTTCATCCAAAATGTATTTGACACTGCAAAAACAATTACACAGTTTGTAACTGATCACAACTTATCAAACCCCTGGAGATTTCTAAATCCAAACTCAAGAGCATACGCCTTCATCTCACCAGTGC
The DNA here is from genome assembly GCF_016835505.1 of Polypterus senegalus. NCBI lineage: Eukaryota > Metazoa > Chordata > Cladistia > Polypteriformes > Polypteridae > Polypterus > Polypterus senegalus. Next base: position 186,893,975 of record NC_053157.1, read on the forward strand.
ATAACTGCTACTGAAGAATTGATTATTTTCTTATAGATAATAATTTCTTGCCTACAATTAAATCTTTTAAGTATGACGCTATCATTGTCTCCTACCACGTTCCTTTGATCATGGAGCTAAAATCACTATGCCTGACATATTCATCTCGCAGATGGCATCTTAACCTACATTTATTGGCAGACAAGAACTGTACAGAATTTATATCCAAACAAATCTGTTCTTTTTTAGAGACAAATACATCCTCAGAGGTTTCTGCAGGAATCCTCTGGGAAACTCTGAAGGCTTTCTTTAGAGCACAGATTATCTCATATCTTTCCCACAAAAATAAATTGGAAACCAAGAAGGTATCAGAGCTAATCAGTGAAATTACTAGAATAGATCAAGAACATGCCAGGTGTCCAAATGAAGCACTTCATAGGAAAAGACAGGCTCTGTATTCAGAACACAACCTCTTAACAACTAAAGAAACAGAACAACTAATTTTTAAATCAAGACACCATTACTATGAACACAGAGAAAAAGCTAATACGATTTTAGCTCAACAAATCTACAAGTGGGAAGCTTGCAATTCAATCCCAGCAATTACGAACACAGACGGAGACAAAATCACTGATCATAAAAATATAATGCAAACATTTAGAGACTACTATAAGCCCTTATATTCTACTGAGTTAAAAGAAGACAAGACACAACCTATTGCATTTCTGGATGCATTACAGATACCACAACTAGATGCTCTCAGTGCAGAGAAATTGGAAAAACCTCTGGCACTATCAGAATTACTAGATACTATAAACTCACTTCAGAGTGGGAATGCATCAGGCCCTGATGGCTACCCTGCTGAATTTTATAAAAAAATTCTCAATTAAGCTAGCTCCCCTTTTATTAGCAATATTTACAGAAGCTAGAGACAATAAAATTCTACCGTAAACTTTTTGTCAATCTGTAATTACTGTCTTTCCTAAGCAAAATTAGGACTTACTACAATGCACATCATACAGACCAATCTTACTTTTGAATAATGATGTAAAGATACTCTCCAAAGTCCTAGACAGAAGGATTGAGAAAGTGCTTCCTTCAGTAATATCATAAGAACAAACTGGATTTATTAAAAGCAGACATTTCCAATCTTTGACGCCCTTTTAATGTGATATACTCACCCACAAAATCAAACACCCTGGAGATGATTTTATTGCTGGATGCAGAAAAAGCATTTGTAATGGTTGAATGGAACTACCATTTCACCATATTGTAGAAATTTGGGTTTGGCCCAAATATTTGTGCATGGATCGAACTACTGTATAGCAGTCCAGAAGCTTCAGTTTGCATTAACAATATTAACTCAGACCAGACTACTTCAAACTAGAACGTGGTACTAGACAAGGATGTCCCTTGTCACCACTTCTGTTTGCCACTGGCAGCTCACAGTCAAAATGCTTATGAGATAAAGGGGATTATCAGAGAAGGACTTGAATAGAATTTTTCTGTAAATGCAAATGATATGGTATTGTATATATCTGATCCACAAAATACTGTGCCTGCAGGCCTAACAGCACTAACAGAATTTCAAAAGATTTCTGGTCTCAGAATTAATTTGAACAAAACCATGCTCTTTCCAGTGAATTCTCAACACAATATATTAAATTGGACACCTTCCCTTTTATCATTGCAGATCAGTTTAAATACCGTGGGGTAAACATCACAAAAACATAAAGATCTTTATTACCAAAATTTTGCTGTCTGCATGGAAAAAAATTAAGCAAGACTTGCATAGATGGTCTACCCTCCATCTCACTTTAGCTGGAAGAATTGACATGGTCAAGATGAATATCTTTCCTCAGCTTCTCTTTCTATTTCAAAACATTCCAATATACATCAATAAATTATTTTTTAAGAAATTATATTCAACCATAATCTCATTTATTTGGGATTCAAAACATCCATGTATCCAAAAGGCGACCCTACAAAGACCTAAGGAAGAAGGTGGCATGGCTTTACCTAACGTTTAGTTTTATTACTGGGTGGTGAATATGCAAACTATAAAAACCTGGACATTGACACAAATAGAGGAACATACACAGGCTTGGTCCAACAATAGAAATAAAATACTGCACTACTTCTTTATATTCCTTGCTTTGTACCCCAATACATACAAGTCATCACAATGTTTTTACTGTTTGGAAAATATTTGAGATTAAATCACTTAGAGATCTTTATATAGACAAAGTCTTCGCACCCTATGAATAATACACTCTAAATTTAACTTTCCAGCAACACATTTCTTTTACTACCTTCAAATTAGAAACTTTGTCAAACAAAACCTACCCAATTTCCCTCACCTCCCACCTATCTCTATTTTGGAAGAAATATTGGTCAGTTTTGAGGACTCAAGACAGCATTTCTGTAATATATAAAAACATTTTAAAGTCCTCCCTTTCAAATATCCCAGAGTACAGTGGGAAAATGATCTCTCACTCTACATCTTAGAAAAGGTATGGAAGGCAGCAATGCACTGAATTCACTCAAGCACCATATGCACAAAGCATACAATTATTTAATTTAAAATTATATATTGAGCGCATCTGTCTCGTTTAAAATTGTCCAAAATGTTTACAGGGCAAGATCCAACCTGCAAACATTGCAATCAAGTTTCAGCCTCATTAGGCCACATGTTTTGTGCCTGCACCAAATTAACATAATTTTGGACAAAAATCTTTAAATGGCTTTCAGACAGTCTTGGTGTCACAATCCTTCCTAATCCACTTACAGCTGTGTTTGGCGTACTTCCAGGCAGGCTTAAAGTGGAGAAGGATAAACAAACTGTAATTGCCTTTACATCACTATTGCCATGTAGGCTTATTTTGCTCAACTAGAAGAATTCTAACTCACCTCTTTTTAGTGAGTGGACAATTGATGTTATGTTATGTATTATCTAAAATTGGAAAAAATCTAATTCTCACTTAGAGGATCTGTACAAAACTTTTTCAAAACCTGGTGGAATCTGAGCAACACAATTTTAGAATAAGCATTGAGGAATGGGATTCTCTCTCTTTTTTATTCTATTTGTTTTAATTCATTTATTTATCTACATATTTTTAATAATAAAGTTTTACTCTGCTAACCTAGCTCTCTTTCTCATGGGTGGAGGTCGATTTGTTTCAAACCTAGTTTTGTTAAACTTGACTTGCTTGTATGGAATGTTATTTGATTTTAATCAAATTGGTAAAATGTAAAAAAAAAAAAAACATTGATGAACATAACTTTGCACCAATGATCAACCAGAAGAATTGCCTTATGTGAACTCCAGGAAACCAGTAGAAAGATATATTTTTCTTTGTTTAAAAACCCTTGTAAGACCCTAGCTTGTGTTGTGCATAGTGGGATCCCGTAGCTTATAGGGTGTGGCCACAACAGATGTTGGGGCAATCCCTTTACTCCATATGGCAATTGCGCTGGACTGGAAGGGTCTAATACTTGTCTGTATTGGAATTGGACAAAGTTGTTATTAGTCCAGCCTTGCTGAGGAATAGCAAGTATACAAGCAAGAGAGAGACCCACATAAAAGCAATCCATTTGCCTTGCTAATGACTGGAGATGACTGATCATTAGCCGACCCAGCAGGCGCTAACTTTGCTAGCAGCCAAGGACATTGTGTAAAAACCTTGAAGAGAAACTGTAGTTCTGCCTGTAACCTGAAGGTGTGACCTATGTCTAAGAAGGAGGCTAGCTCCTGAACAAAGAAAGAAAACGTACCAAAAATCCTATCCATTTGTCTGGAGAAAATCAACCAGGAAAGGAACAAAACATCACTTTTGTTAGAACTATAAGTATAGCCACTTTGATTCTAAGAACTATTAATGTTAACTTAGTAGTTTAAAAAAAAAAACAGCTAATTTATGATAGTATTGGTGTAACTGAAACTAAAAGGTGATAATCTTGTGAAGCATAACTTCTAACTGTTATTAAGCTTCATCCTAACTCCTGTGAGATAATGCTTTGTAGCATGCATACACACACATATTTGCATATATACATCTTCTATTGTCCTTATGTTATAAATATATTACTTTTTTTCAAAAAGCTTGTTTGGGCTATTTATGAAAGTCAGTCTACCACGGTGACAATCCACAACAGAGATAGTGAAATTGTTAATGCTGACTTTTGCCTATTTATGAATCTTATTCGTAAATTTACCAGATCTCTTCATATTTCTGGTGTCCCAGCCAGAAAATAAAACAGGTCCCTCACTTTTTCTACTACTACACTGTGAACATTATGGGAATTACTGCTATTTTTATTATTTGTTTAACAGACATGTTTATCCACCGTAACTTACAGTACAGGATATTTTACAGCGGTTTACAGATATTTCTACACTTTGGTACTGGCAGGTGTGACTTGTTCAGCATCACACAGTGACTTTTAATACCTTGTTAAAGGCCTGTAAATCTTAAAATTGCCTTAATGTAGAATTCACATTTTTGCATTATGTTTTATAGTTTACTGCCTTGGAGAATTACATTATTTGTGTTCTTTATATTGAGAGTGATGCCTTGTTATCAAGTGGATTATTGTGAAAGTGTTCTAAGCAACTACCTGCATGTGTAATGCTTCCATTTTTCATCTTTCATCATTGTTTTTTGTGAATGAAAATGTTAAAACTAATTATTGTTTTAAAAGAAATAAGAAATATATAGATAATTGTGAAAAATATAGTAGAATGCACAGCTTTGTCTTACAGTTGTCTGGTAATATTTATTTGTAGTCAAACATTGATTTATTTTGAAAGCCTGTTTTAACAGTGTCTCATAACATCTTCTTCACAACATATTTAGAAGGTCATAGTGACATTTTAAGAGATTGTTTTAATATTTTTTTGTAGTTTTAGCCAAGGTCCTTTAAAGGATGCCCCAAATCTCATCTGTACTCCACATGCTGCGTGGTACAGTGAACAAGCGTCTATTGAAATGAGAGAAGAAGCCGCAAGAGAGATCCGCAGGGCTGTTACAGGTAAATAACAAAAATCTCAAATTGGAGTTAATCCATTTAGGATGGCAGAGGTATTTGCACCTATCCTGGCAAAACTGAACACAACAGGAGATACCCCAATGTTTTTCAAAAAACATAATATGGCAGCAGGTTGGGGGGCATGTGGTGAGGGCTGTGTAGGACTTGTACATATATGAACAAAACTACTTAAAAGAGAACTCTGAATATTGTTGCATGAAGCTTAAAGGTTGAAAAAAAGGGCTCAAACTATAAATATTAAGTAGAAGCTTCATTGCATACTCGTCAGGAAACAAATAGTCACTGATATTTCATCTATCTAATATACTGTACATTAAGAGCATGAATATATCCCAAATTGGCTTTCACAGTCGTCGTTCTATATAGATGACCTTAGGAAAAATTGTGTGGGCATGGAAGAAATATGCAAAACTAGGCACCTAGACATTAATAACACTTCTGCTTATTAATTGAATTAACTGACTCAAAATCAGAATTTACATATGTGATTTATATTGATATCTTCAGACACATTTGTCTCACTCTTTTTGAAAGCCACTCTTTTTCTAAGCAGTATGTAGCAGATGCTCCCATGTAAAGTTCAAACAGGCAGCATGTACAAATAACATCTTTCACTGCCTTGAGTGTCTACTTGAGGCTTTGGCATTGAAACTTTCAAAAGTCTTATATTAGACTGATTAACACAGACGTCATTTTCAGTAAAGAAAAACTTCCACAGAAGTTGTCATTACTTTGTGCTGTATTTTTTGGATTTTACATTAAATGATGGAGGTAGGAATTTGATATCTTGTGCGTATCCTTTTCTGAGTATTCTTTAGACTAATGCAATGTTAAAACTTCAACTTTCAAAATTCCAAATAAAAACAATTTCAAGTGATTTGAATGCTTTGCTGATTTTAACTAAAAATTGGTAAAGAATGAGAGTGTTTGTATACATGTATGAATAGGGCAAGTTCTAGCTTTTGCAAATGTATATTAGATTAAACCTGAACAAAAAAAGATTGTCTGCTTGGGTAGGCATGTCAGATTATCTATCAAGAAAAAGGAACACTCTGGCCCACCAGTGGAAGCTTGGCCTAAGAACAGAATCGGGTCAGAAACTAGAGATACTTGGGTATCACAAAGTAAAATTTTTGCATCTGAGGACCTGACTGTTATGCAAGGTGATTTGAAAATTAAGCAGTGAGCTAATAAACAAGACAAAAAGAATATCAGTTAAAACTATGAAAAGCAGTTTCCCTTTTGAGTACTACACAAAAAGTGCAACATTTGAACCAAGATATTTTATTACTGAAGTATTGTATGGCAAAATAATTAACTGATTATTTAACATAGAAATGTTTGTAAGATAATAGCATGATAAATATTAGTTGGAATAAAAAAAGAATACAGAAGTAGATAATTTACATAACTGATATCTTAATTATATGTTTTATGGGTTGTCAGATAACTAGAAGGAAATTGTGTAGTTTAAAAGAAGTATGAAACCACCTTAGCAGGGGAGTTCTGAGGTAGGCAAAACAGTTCATTAGGAAGTGATTGTTTCTGTTTGCTTATGTTCAAAAGTACTATGTATAAGCTCAACAAGTTAGAGATCATCATCCTGAAGATTTAAAGGGAGGTCTGAATCTGATTCATCACTGCTGAATTATTTTAAGAATACTATTTTCTTTATTACATATACTTTTAACAGTTTTATAGAGGCTAATAATTTAAATAGGTAACAAGCTAAAGTGTTATATTTGATATGATCTTTATTTAATCTTTTAAATTTGTATTTTATTTTATCTTTTAATAAATACAATAAAATCTTTTAATACTAATTTGATCTAGGTTCTTTCATTTTTCTGGCCTCAGAAGTTAAGATGCGGGGTGTCAACCTTGGGGTTTTATTTAAGGGTTAGGCAGAGTTAGGAATGTTAAATACAGGTCTGTGGGGCAGTGGGCTATGACAGATAAACAAAACATGATACAGTCAAGCACGTGCTGTTAGAACTAGAGATGTGGAGCTGCCGGGTGAACTTTTAAGAGCCCTAAGGTGTTAATTACCTCCATATTACCTCCCCTTAGCCTGGGAAAGAGGAATGAATAACCTGGTATCCCTTCAAGTCTGACTCTAAATAAAGAAATCTCCAATTTCAAAAGATAAACAGAATAGAGAAGTTAGTTTATTTTTATTGTCATGGTTATATTTTTAAATGGATGACCAACAATAGAGATGCAATAAGGACAGCTATTCAACAGCTCTAATCAGGGTTTGCTAGACTAAAATTGTTAGTCTTCTGCCGGGATTTAATAGTTGAGACCAATTGGGTTTCTCTAACACAAGCAATGACAACATTTATTTATATAGCACATTTTCATACAAACAGTTGCTCAAAGTGCTTTACATAATGAAGAACAGAAAAATAAAAGACACAGTAAGAAAATAAAATAAGTCAACATTAATTAACATAGAATAAGAGTAAGGTCCAATGGCCAGGGTGGACAGAAAAAACAAAAAAAACTCGGCTGAAGAAAAAAATAAAATCTGTAGGGATTCCAGACCATTAGACTGCCCAGTCCCCTCAGGGAATTCTACCTAACATAAATGAAACAATCCTCTTTGGATTTAGGGTTCTCACGGAAGGACTTGATGATGATGGTCACATAAACTTCTGCCTTTTAGTCCATCCATCATTGTTGGAGCATCATGATGCTTGGAGTAGGTGGTGGTGGTGCAGAAGGCCGCCTCACCACTTCTTTTAAGTTTTGTTCTTGGAATTCTAAGGAGATATTTATTTGAGGATCTAATGTTACGATTTGGAATATAAGGTGTCAGACATTCTGATATATAAGATGGGGCGAGATTATTTAAGGCTTTATAAACCATAAGCAGAATTTTGAAGTCAATCCTGAATGACACAGGTAACCAGTGTAGTGACATCAAAACTGGAGAGATGTGCTTGGATTTTCTTTTCCTAGTTAGGATTCTAGCAGCTGCATTCTGCACTAGTTGAAAACGATTTATGTCTTTTTTGGGTAGTCCTGAGAGGAGTGCGTTACAGTAATCTAGTCGACTGAAAACAAACACGTAAACTAATTTCACCGCATCTTTCAGTGATATAAGAGGTCTAACTTTAGCTATGTTTCTTAAGTGAAAAAATGCTGTCCTAACTGATTGATATGCGATTTAAAATTCAGATTACAGTCAACAATTACCCCTAAGCTTTTTACCTCCGTTTTGACTTTTAATGCTAATGTATCCAGTTTATTTCTAATAGTCTCATTGTATCCATTATTGCCAATCACTAAGATTTCAGTTTTCTCTTAATTTAACTTGAGAAAGTTACTATTCATCCATTCTGAGATACAAGTCAGACATTGTGTTAGTGAATCAAAAGAATCGAGGTCATCAGGTGCTATTGATAAGTACAGCTGTGTGTCATCAGCATAGCTGTGGTAGCTCACGTTGTGCCCTGAGATAATCTGACCTAATGGAAGCATGTAGATTGAGAAGTGCAGCGGACCCAGGATAGAGCCTTGTGGAACACCATATAGAATATCATATGTCTTTGAGTTGTGATTACCACAAGTAACAAAGAATTTTCTCCCTGTCAGGTAGGATTCAAACCAATTTAAGACACTGCCAGAGAGGCCCACCCATTGACTAAGGCGATTTCTAAGAATATTATGATCAATGGTGTCAAATGCAGCACTCAGATCTTAGAGGATGAGAACAAATAAATGGCCTCTGTCTGCATTCACTCGCAAATCATTTACTACTTTAACGAGTCCAGTTTCTGTGCTGTGCAGGCAGCTTTGGGATCGTGTAGCTATTGTTATATGCTTAAATGCTTCCATTTCCACCACTGTTTTACAAATTCTTACAAAATGTCACAGACCAGCACCAGAGATGTGGACTTCAGTTTTGTTTGTAAAGTAGGGTGTAGTCCATTTAGAACTATATGTGGAAAAAAAAAAATTAAATCAGCCCTAGTGTGTGCAAATCATATTTTGTATATTTCTTTACTTTTTCTACAAAGGCAGCTTCTTTATTTTGGTTACCCATGTATATTATTCATTTTAGTTTACGGTTGTATTTGCATAACTGTGCAGCAAAGAGCATATACATAAAAGCACCAGAAATTTTACAGCTCATGAAGTGTAATTTTGCAAATGGCACATTTTATCTTGCAACCTAATGCTGTTCCAAAAATACGTCCACATATACCTCAAAACAAGCATCAGAGTTCAAAGCAGTGGAACGTTTAAAATGAATTTTAATGCTGATTTAGCTTCTTGTGAAGGTTGAAAATAACACCATTAACCAAGAGTCTCTGGTATGGTAGTAACATGGTCAAATTACTTATCTGAGGTGATGGCCCAATGAGTTCCAAAAAGATAGCATTCAGATGTTAAAATATTGTCATAGTCTGTGAATGAGTAAGAAAGCAGCAAGTTCTTGTATATTATTCACATGTTATTTATAAAAATAGCCCAGAACTTCAGTAGCCTCTGTTTTCCACCAGAATGCTCCAGTTAGTTCTTACCTGTATGAAAGTTTGTGTGCCTGACCTTCAGTTGTGATCCGTCCATCCATCTTCCAAACATGCTTATCCGGAGCAGGGACACGGAGAAGTTTTAGCCTTTTTCAGTAAGCATAGGGACAAGACAGGAACAATAATTTATCTCTGGGTGTTAAAATTTCGAAAAGAACCTTGTTTGACAGGACGTATACTATAGCCTTGCAAATGTCAGTAAAAATGTTCAATAACTCTTTACGTTGTCTGCATCAGATTGAAAACATTTTTGAGTTTTGCACCATTATATACCCTAGTTGACCTTCAAACCAGAGAATGGTTCTTCGGTGTTTGTTGTTGGCTGCCATTCAAATTTAGTTGTTTTTTTTATATGATATAGTAGTCATTAAATATGCACTGGACTTAATTGTCTCTATCCATCTCATTACTTCTGTTCATTTTTACAGAGTACTGAATCATACCATATCAAATAAATCATATTGTTCTATTCTTAAGCCATAGTGCCTGATACATTAATGCTTCAGTTCTGTCTGACCAGAAATGCAGTTGGTTTATGAAAATGTTAAATATTCAGATATTGTTCCTGCCTTGCACTTAGTGCTTGCTGTAATAGGCTCCAGCATCCCAACAACCCTGTTCTGAATAACTGGGTTTCAATAATGGATGGATGGATGAAATTATAGTGAAGAGGGGACAAATGTGTAGATATCAACATTAGTAAAACGAGTAAAAAATTAAAATTATAGAGAGTGCTGGCAATTTACAAATGTTATGAAAAGATGGTGTGAAGTTTGAATTCTAATACTACTGGTACTAATTTCAACATTACACCTCCATGGAATGAAAAGATAACAAGGAGAATGTCACTGCACAAAATTACAATGGCAAATGCCTAATTCCATCTTGGTGTCCTGAATATGGAGTAGGCATCCTTATTGTGATGCAGAGCTTTTCTGTACATTGGTTGACAAACACAGATACCTGTTAAGTGTTCCCCAAATAGGATGTATGTATACTTTTTAAATGCCTATTGGCTATTGATTACATTGTCAATTCCAGAATTACATCATATTTTTTACAATTCAGCATTCATTGCATTTAGGTCAGTTTTTAATCTATATACAATTTGTAAATGTGGAAGACTATCCAAACTTAAAGCAGCAGAAGGCCAGGCAAATGTGTGTAAAAGTAATATATGTACGTGCACATAGATAAACAGTTTTCTACTACAACAGCATTTATTTACATAGCACATTTTCATACAAAAAGTCTAGCACAAAGTGCTTTACAAGATGCAATAAAAAGGAAGTTAATGTATAAAACATAAACAAGATTAGACAATATTATTATACTGTATATAATAAAGAAAAAGGTAAGGTGGGGTGCCCAGGAGGACAGAAAAAACAAAAAATGGAAATCTGCAAGGGTTCCAAGGCGCAAAGACCTCCCATCCCCCACTGGGCATTCTACCAAACATAGATGGTCTAAGATGGTCTAAATCAGTCCTCATGGTTTACAGGCTTAACATGGAAGAGTTTAATGATGGTGGTCATGTGGACATCTGGGATACCTGCCATTCAATCCATAAACCATAGTATTAGTCTGGCATTTTTTCAGTTGGTAAAATATTCAAAATTTTAGGTGCATAGCAGCAAAAAGCCGCCTCACCACTTCTTTTCAGGTTGTCTCTTGTATATATAAGCATTCAGCACTAACTGTAACCAATTGATGTCTTTCTTAGGTAGTCATGTAAGGAGTGTGTTACAGTAATCTAGTTGGCAGAAAACAAATGTGTTAACTATTTCAGTGTCTTGCAAAGTTATGAGAAGTCTAACTTCTGCTATATCCCTTAAGTGGAAAAATGCAATCCTAGTAATCTGACTAATATGTGATTTAAAATTTAGGTCAGAGTCAATAGTTACCTCTAAATTCTTTACCTCTGACTTCCCTTTTAAGCCTCAGGGATCAAGTTTATATTTGATACCCTCACTATACGCATTTTTGTCAATCAGTAAGATTTCTGTTTTCTCCTTATTTAGTTTGAGAAAGTTACTGCTCATCCAGTCGGAAATACAAGTAAGACACGTGATCAGAGAGCGATGATTGTCAGGGTCATCAGGCACTATCTATAAATAATAAAAACTCATTAACTGTTCGATAATTAAAATGCATGTTTCTGAAGTAATAGTGCAGTCAGTGATACAGACATCTGGCCCCATGTTGTCATTTTTATTTATTTCATTTTTAGTGATGTAGGTCACTACAGTTTTTATAAGCAGAACGTTGGCACATGTTCTTTACAGGTTGTTTAAAATGCCGTCCATTCACTTCAACACATTTTTCACAACAAAGAAACGTTTCTTAAAAAATATATGTACATATAAAATTGCTGCCTCTTTACTTCTGAGATGTCCTTTATAATTCCAAGTGCTCCCAAGTAATATGATGTCTTTGTAAACCATTCACTAGTGTGCAATTATTTTATCCACTGATTTTAACTATGTTTTTCTTCTCCAAATTTTATCAGGCCGCATTCCAGATAGTCTGAAAAACTGTGTCAACAAAGACTACCTTTCCCAAGCCACACACTGGGCAAACATGGATCCAACAGTTGTACACCAAGAGCTCAATGGAGCATACAGGTAAAAATACCAAAATAATGCATCTAGTTTTTCCTACTTAGCTCTGCCTCTTCCAAAATATGTCATATATTTCTATAGGTGGAGAACACTTTGATAATTAATCCTGCCCTTTCAAAGCCCTTGTTCTTTACATAAACAATTTTTGTAAATTTAATGCATGCTTCTCACCTAAAAGAGTTTAAAATGCTGTTTCGTTTAGAGATTCGTGTACCTTTGGACAAAACTCATTTCTGCATTTGTAAAATATATTTTAAAAACATTTTTTTTTACATTTGTTTAACCAGACTAACTCACCAGACATGCTGTATCATTGTCTTGATCACTGTCTGGTTTGCACACTTTCACAGTGAATCCAAGTGTGTAATTGAATTTTGTAGAAGATTGATCTTTTAAAGCTGGATGTTTTTCATTGCCATTGCTTTCCAGTGTATTTATTTAAAGACTTGAATCTTTTGTAAGTATGTTACTTTTTAATCTTCTACCCAGAGAACCTTACCCAAAACAGGTTTTAAAGCATTTTACAAATTCTGCTAGATTATTGTCAACAAAGTCAATTGTATTAGCTTGTTCATAGTTTCAGATTCTCCATTATCAGTAAAATAAAAGAGGCAAATTGTTGTAGTGTTTGCATTTCAAAATAATACATGCAAGATATGATTCACAGTCTTACTAACAGTAAGATAAACTGACCAGTAACACAATTTTCACATTTGTATTTAGCAAAAAAAATGTCTTGATGAAGGTAATTCAATTTAGTTTTTCTTGTTTCTTTTTTATGATCAGCCTTTATTATTAATAATTCAAATCAATAATACATTAATTTGAAGTGCTGTTAAAAGATAACAGGTACCCTTTTAAGAACATTTTATGGACATTATTCAAAATTGTTAGAGATTGCAAGTATATAACAGTAGATTTAAAATACTGTTGTTTCCATTTGATTCCTTAGTCACATTCAAGCTGTCGTACAAAACTTAAGGATGAGTGACCATGCTGGGATTTAATACAGGCTCATCAGAATTTTGTGTGTTTGAATCCGAATACTGAAAGGTAAAAAGAAAAACGTAGCCTAAGTCTAAAAACGAAAATGAGCCAATAACACCAAAACATGGGCACCCAAGGTTTTCTTGAAATTTGAAAAATACTTAATTTACTTTGTAGCAAGTCCATATACATTTTAAAGAAATGGATTTTGTTTTTATAATACTGCTGACCCATATCCTTTAAAAGTTCCACAATTACTTTATTTACAGAATTGCTCCCTCCCAGATAATAATATTTATTTCACATTTAGATAAATTAAAAGGTTTTATAGATTCATCTGAGGGAGACAAAGTTTGGTTCTACTGTCAAATTTCACAATTCAAGTGAGACTTGACAACCTATACCAATTAATATATCGCCTTTTATTATTAGTAGTTGCTTTTTTATTTATTAAAAGTTTTTTAATAGCAGATCTGTTCTTGTCAGCGGTTATAAATCAGATTTTCCCAAGTGTTGGTTCAGAGTTTGACCAAACAGTGCATTATAGGTAGCAATTATAGCTTTCTTTAGATTTTTTTCTGAAAATTGGGTGTCTTGTAGATTATGGCAAAGAACAAGGGCTCTGACAAGAGCGGATCTGAAATATTATATTTAATGTTCACAAAATACAGAAAATATTAGTCATTTATATTTATTTGTTTTGGTTTTTTTTAGAATCAGAATAGTGTTTTACATCTTGATATTAATGTGGCCATTCTAAAGCTTTTTGAAAGTACTGAGAAGCTTGTAAATATGATCGTGTAGACTAATTTTCTTTCTTTAACTTTTTCGTCCTCTGGGATAGGTACCCACCTGGTGTTGTGAGCCTGGCCCCCGCAGGTCTTCCCCAAACAGTAGAAGGAATTGTCCCTAATGCCATGCCTTTATCACACGGCCTTCCAACAGTAGCCCATCCCCCGCATGCCCCATCTCCGGGCCAGACTGTCAAACCAGAAGCTGACAGAGAGCAGCATCCCAGTGACCAGTTGTAGCTGGCAAAGCTTGCAGTCACAGAGTGGCCTGCTACAACAATGGAGAAGAGATTGAAACAATTGTAGACCAGCGGTAATACAATGAACTTAAAGGGAGCTGACTATGATTTTAGAAACTTATCCAAGAATATGAGGAAAGTGTTTTGGGGAAAGGAAGAAGATGTTGGAAAGAGAATTTTAAAATATTTTCCTCCATATAAATTGTAGTTTGTCACTGTCCAGTGGACTGATTTGTTTCTGTGTGTTATGGGTTCTTTGTTAAGCAAGAAAAGTTATTGTAGTTAATTATATCATGAATGTAACATGTCTGTGTACAGTTTTTAGAACATTAAAATGGTTTTTTGCTTAGTGGTCAAACAGAAAAAAAAGTAAAGGAGGCATTCAACCAACTGATTTTGTGGGAAAACAAATTATTTTCTTTTTATATTTTCGAAACACGCCCAAATAGAGGCAGTTCTGCAAACTTTCTCAGGAAATTAAATTTTTTTCCCAGTTATGTTCCTTTCAAAACCACATAGTGCATTGTTTTTGTACCTGCTTGTCTTATTTTTTTAGAATGATTTAGAGAAACATAAAATTAAATCAATCACTTTGCTTATTTTTTTGGCATGAATTCCCTTAGTTTCAATCTTAAGGGCACACGTGTTAAATGAGATTATGGGGAAAGTGATGTCTCATAGAAACTGCTCACCATGCTTCTGTCACCCATTTCAGTGTAAATAATTGATGGTAATGCATTAAGAATTAAAGGTTTTAAATAAGGGCACTAGTCTACAGGAAGGTAGCAACATTTCATCGCCTACATCAGTTCCCTCCTGGTAAAGTGGTAGGCTAGCAATATCTTTTGGTTAAGAAAAGCAAAACTAAACAAAATCATGTTTGTGACTGTATCCATTTGTATGAATTATTTTAAAAGAAATAAAATTCAAATTAAACATCTTTTCTGCCTCACATTTTTTGTGCCAGTATCTTTATCATGGGAATAAATGTTAATGTTTCATCTTGATTGCCAGAATCTGTGTATTATTAAAAACAATATTCTAATCCTGCATTATATGTTACCTTATGCAGATCAGTAGCAATGTGTTATGATGGCAAGTTTTCTTTCTGTTTGCTGTAGCTGTGTGGTCACTGTGTTTTTGAGCCAAGTTCAATAATGAATCACTTGGGCTGTGGTTGACATTGTTTGAGTGCATCAGAGGATAAAACGCATGCGCCGAATAATTGAGAGTGACGATGACAAAGATACCCACCAGATGTTACACAGAGAAGGGAGGGAGGGAGGGAGGCCATCAGACCACTCGACTACAGGCAGACAAACCAAGAGAGCCAGGGTTAGTGATTACTGTTTGCACTGTAACTAGATGGAGAGATTTTCATTCTCCTTTTCTACACACCGAGTTGAGAAATGAACTCGTGGGATGTGGAGCCTCATAAGTAATATTTATGCCAAATAAACACATTTGTGCATTTTTTGACTGGATTATTAGGTTCAGAAAATGATTAGGTGCTTCTATTTATCAACAAGGCATTCCAGCATTGACATTTTTATTGTTAAGGAACCCAGTGTGTGCCTCAGAAACGTCTCATTGATAACACCCTGCAGGATGGTTCCATCGGCTCATGGGGTGGTTCATATATGCGTCTGAGTGCGACAATCAGTGTAAATCAGCAAAGTGGGTTCATCAGATGAGGTGTTATTTTTTCCAGTGCATCAAACTTTCTTTTCCTTGACCCACTGCAGCTACATCTTCCCAATTTTAGTGACATAAGTGGAACTCATTTGTGCCGATTGCTACAATATCTCATCCGGGACATATTTTGTGTTCTGGTATGCCTCTTCTGGCACCAGTGCTGTTTATTGATCATTGCAGATCTGACACATCAACCTCTTTTTAGTCCTTTCATCATCTGTCATTTTCTGACCGTGGGACCACAGTTGGCTGAATGCCTTCTTAATGGCAGCCCATTGTCAATAGAGGAGTGACACTGTCATAAGAATGCCAGCCCGACATTAAAACATCTGGTGTGTACGGCCCTGCTTGCTGCTTTCAAAGTTGCTTCAGTATTTGCTTATGACCCCCTTAATTTAACTTGTGATCCTGTGTTGCCTTCTTACCCTCATTTAAATGTTGTTTTCATTTTTGTGGAAAAAGCCAGTGACACAGTGAAGTGGCTACTCAATATGTATAAGAATCAAATCTAACCATTTATCACAGAGATTTTAGCAATTGCATAACTTCCCATGTCAGGATTCCATTGATCCATTTCTCTTTGTCACTATGTAGACCCTCTCCTAGCAGCGACAGGCATAAGGTGGGGACTGAAGCACCAGAAAAATTAAAACGTTTATCATCCATTGAGAGAATGTCTTCAGACAGTCAGAGGAAATCCATGTGAACACAGGAAGACACCGAACATGACTAGAAATCAAACCAGGGGTCCAAGGGTTATGTTATCCGCTATCCACATGTTTTATTACAAAAACATTTTCTTAATTTACATTTGCACTGAAGCTTTTTACATTCACATGTCAAGCAAGATTAGCTTTTATTGCATCATATCATATGAATTTGTGAACCGAATAGGTTGGTAAATGCGAAACTGATAATTGGTACATAAAGACAAGCATGAATTAATGTGGTGGTAACCAAGTGAGAGGAAGAAAATTGATAAATAAAGCAAACTTCCGTAGTACAAGAATTTGCAGAAGCCTGTTGGCTGGTCATCCAACCCTTCATTTAGAAAGTCTTAACGAAGCACATGCATCCAGGCTTAGGCCCGACATCTGGTTCTGAGCTCAGTTGGAGAACATGTAGCGGTCTCACTAATGTGGTTTGCCTTAATGAATTTGGCTAGCTACCTTAGGTGAATTAACTACCACTAATTGGGAAAGGCAAAAGCCTATGTCGGGTTCTCTGGTAGGCCAATAACTATTCACACCAGAACACTTCCAATTGACTGAACAGAAGGACAGAGTTTGTCAGATTCTGACTATTGCTATTTCTATTTTTCGAGTTTTGGACTATTATGTAATTGTCTGTTGTTTTGCAAGAATATTGAATTGAAGTCCTTTTAATACAATATTGTTGCTCGTTAGATATTGTAGTGAATGTGTTATCTTTCTCGGGGGGAGTATACAGAGTAATTTAGGGCTTAATATTCACCCGAGTTCCCAAATCTTTTAAAGTAAAACCTATGCGTATGCATTAATTGTCCTTGATGTGAATCAGTGATGCTTTCCAGGCTAGCCGAAGGCACTAGCAGGCGTTACAAAGTCTCTTGGTCAAAGGTGGAAGTTGTGCTCGGGAGATGAAGTTTAATGTGACAGGATGATGTTCACTGGCTTCAGGATGCTGCCTGTTTTAGTTTATCTTTAAATCTCTTGCTTTCCTTCAGTAAATATTACTCACCTCTTTTTAAATCATAGTAACATATGCCTTTTTGTAATCTTCAGATCATTAAGTATTTCCTTAATATTTCCCAGTTCCTTTAACGTAATACTGAACTTTTCACAGAAGTAAACTATGAATTTAGATCACCTATGTCCTTTTATTCCCTGTCGCTGTTATCGTCACATGTCATTCTTTTACTTATAAAATTATGAAAGAATAGCCTTTATTACGACAAATATTAAAATACTAGTGAAACAAGTGGACCTATGGCCGTAAAAGTGCTACAAACGGCTTGATTTACAGAATAGATACTGACAGATAGATACTTTATAATTTCCCCTTGGGATTAATAAAGTATCTCTATCTATCTGTCTGTCTAATAGTTTTACAATCATAAGACATTGCACTTGATTATGGATTCTAAGCACGTATGTACCGGGTCCTGGGGGATAATCAATAGATGGGCTTGTGGAGACAGTGCTTTACTTACAATAAACTTTTCTGACCAACAGGTTTCTGCTACCTAAAATTTTTTGAATTTCCAGAACAGATCGGGTCGTAATCTTTCAATTAAAGCCAAGATCAAAGTTCTAGCCTCATTAGTCTGCCAGTAATCGCATGACAGGTTGACAGGCAGACCTTAGCATGTTATATATTGTGGGATATGGCTGGCTGTTCATCCCAGTCAATACCCCCAGGCCACCAGGTGGAGCCCTTCCAGTAGGACATCATGGACAGTGGAGTTTTTCATCACAGCCCTGCTGGATACCATGGGGACCTCCAGGGGACGTTGCAGGGAGGAGCAGGGACTGCTATTTTCCCTATAACCCAGAAGTACGTCTTTGGCACAGCGGCAAAGGAAATGACGTACTTCCGGGATGAAGAAGAAGAGTTTTCACCCGACCCGGAAGTACTGGATAATCACATGGACTGAGGGATCAGAAGCTCTTCTGGGTTGTGGACTATAAAAGACTGTGGGAAATCCCAGTTGGACGAGCTGAGTCGGGTGGCAGGGAACAACACGTCTGGGAGTAGGAGGATTATTGTATTGATTGTAATTATTGAGTATTGTTATTGTGTATGAGTATAGTGGAGTGGAGGGTGCTTTGTGCTGCCCTGCTGCCCCATGGCTTCTGACTCAGTTTGGTGTCTGAGATTACCAGGTGATGTTGAACTAGTCCTGTGTGGCTGCATGCAGTTTCTGAATGAGATTACATGGGTGTGAAAAATGTTAGGTTGTAGTGAACATCAAGAATTAGAATGCCTCTAAAACACAAACATCTCTTCCCAGGTTAAGAGCCTGGGCGTCATTTTAGATAGTACCCACTCTTTTTCTTCCCGTATAAGTAACATTTCTCGGACTGACTTCTCCCATCTCCGAAACATTTCTAGACTTCGTACTCTTCTTACGCAACACAGTACTAAAGTATTGGTTAATGCCTGAGTCACCTCACGTATAGATTACTGTAATGGTATTCTATCTATTATCCCACAAAAACGTATCCATCGCTTACAATTTATTCAAAATTCTGCTGCCAGGATAATAACCTGCTGTTCTAAATCCACTGAACATACTACACCTATTCTCTCTCAACTTCACTGGCTCCCTGTTAACTACAGAATACAATACTAAATACCGCTCTTAACATTTAAAGCTCTCCACAACCTCACTGATCTCCTACAGACTGACACTTGTGTCGCTCACTCTGATTCTCATCTGCAGCTGTACTTTCTGCACCACACGTCAGACTCTGTGCTATGGGAGCTCGAGCGTCTCTCATTGTGCTCCTCAAGTCGGGAAATCTCTCTCATATATGTCAACTCGATTCAATAACACATTTTAAAACTACCCTCAAAACTTCTCTTTAAACTGCCATACCAATTATACATTTCGAACATAACTGTTCATGCCTGTTATCTTTGATGTTTGCTAGTACCTCTGTACCTTATTGCTATTTGATTTCATTGTCCTCTTTGTTTTTATATCTTATTACTGTTGTTTAATTTCATTGTAAGGTGGCCTTGATTGTTAAGAAAGGCTCCAATTAAATCAAATGTGTTGTTATTTACTAATCATGAAAAACAAACAAATCTGTTATAATGACAATCACAAACCCAACCGTTTGCCTTTCCCCAGGTGAATTACATGAAATAGCAATGCAATAAAACATAAACTGAGGATAGGCCGAAAGCAAACTAACTAAAAAGCGAAACTGAATAATAGCGAAAAGAAAGCAGTTGAGTGGCACACTTTTTGCACCTTAGACACAGTCCAGGACACTTGAGACACAAAGTAATAGCAAAAAAAAGAAACCAACAGGAGAAAAAAAAGAGGAAACAATCGGCACAGCCTAGCGGTAAATGAAGTAATGGCGCCCGGTAGATCGGGGTGTCCTGTCGCAATCGAATACACAACCCAGCTTGGACTCCCATCAAGCTCTCTGAGAATTTGGTGGTTGAATATTTTATTGGCACTACGCAGATTTCTTCAATTGCAGCAACTTGAAGTAATGGAGGAGATTAAATGAAAAAGTCTTACGTGGTACATGCTGTGGAAGAAATGAGCTTCACTCTTAGTGGTTTAGATGAGAGAATTCCAAATCTTTTTATTGATTCACAGATTATTAACACATGAATCTTATTTTGTTAATGTCACAGGATTGCCTGAGTTGGTCTGTGACGTGTCCAATGTGTAGACCCTTCATGCAAAACAGTAAAGTGACATTTTGCTCCTTTTAATGATAACACGTGTCCCGCATTGTAAAGGGTGAGCTTGTTTAATCTCACAGGGTTCGTCTTTGAGAAGGACAATGAAATAACCTGATCAGTGAGAGTTGATAACATCAAAGAAGTTAGTGTGCATTTGTAACCGTCCAAAGTTCTAGCGATGAGCGAAACAGTCAAGTTTCCTAAACCCGACTCTAAAACTCATTTTACAAGCAATTTTGTAATTGCAAAACACAAAACTTATTAAGATTTTTTTGGGGGTAGAAAACAAGAACTGTTGCTCCGTAAAGCCTCATTCACACTTCCTTGTTGCTCTTTTCTGCATGTATTCAGTACCACACCAGTAAGGTGAATTCTGTGAATGTGTCTCGTTCACATCCCCGCCTAGGATTGCAGAACATTTTTTTTCCAAATGTGATACACTGCGTATTTCGAAGTGAAGACACACTAAAACACGCCGTCATGCGTAGTGCGGAATTTTCTCCATAAAGAAATGAAGCACTCAGAAAACTGCCCTGCCAAACACTCCACCCCTTTATCTGACAGCCGCCTTATCATTGGCTGAGGATACGCATGTTTCCAAGGTGGTTTTATTTGAATTATAGATCTTTATTAAAATACTAAGTGACAGACAGACAGGCACATGCAGAATGAATGCACAAGAATGCATACAGACAGGAATTAAACGTGTTTTTGTGTACGTGGCATGCATTTTTCTGGACAAAGGGAAGCGCTGAGTTTTGCTACAAACTGAATTTCACACATCTTTTCACTCATCGGTGACTATGACATATTCTTTCATGATACTGTATGCCCGATCACCCCATCGTGCACATGGAGACCATTTAAATGAGTGGCACAACCACACAAATAGTAATAATAGTGACGTACAACAAACGGATGAAACAGACACAGAAACAGCACTTTGTGCAACTGCGACTGTGCTCTTCTTGTAATTTTCCAACTGTCGCTGTTATGTGCTGGTGTTGTTTTTGTTTTATGTTTTGCAAAGCAGCCTGTTTGTTTTTATTAATCCACCGAGTCGTTCTCTTCATTAGAACGTTAGAACAATTCTGATGAGAACAGGCAATGTCGCCCAACACAACTCGCTAAATAACATTGAGATCTGCTCCATAAAGTCCTACTCTCCGCCACACCACTTGGTAGTTTATTCAATGAGTCTAAAGTTCTTTGTGTGAAGAAAAACTTTCTCACATTTGTGCAAAATCTGCCTTTAACACGTTTCTATGTTCTTGTTGAAGAACTTAAAGTAATAACTGGGATCCACTCTACTATTTCCTTTCATAATTTTAAACCCTTCATTCATGTCCCCTCTTAATCTCCATTGCAGTCCTGGAATGAGCCTCCTCTCTGCTATGTCTATTTTATAAAATGGAGGCCAAACCTGTGCTCAGTACTCGTGGTGAGGACTCATTAGTGTGTCATGTAGTTTAGGCATAACCTCGCTTGACTTGTGCTCCCCACATTATGATATGTGACACTGAACACTGTCTGGGTGAAGACACTGCAAATCTTAGACTGAATGTTTTTACTTCCTAAGTGTAATACTTTGCATTTACTTGCAATAAATTTCAACTGCCCAAGCCTGTGTACCATCTATTGGGATTTAGCTGGCTCTACATTATCTTCCTATCCAACTACTTTGGTACCATCTGCTGACTTAACCAGCTTGTTTGTACAGTCTGCTCTCATTAGGATCATCCATCCATTATCCAACCTGCTGTATCCTAACACAAGGTCACGGGGGTCTGCTGGAGCCAATCCCAGCCAACACAGGGCGCAAGGCAGGAAACAAACCCCGGGCAGGGTGCCAGCCCACCGCAGGGCACACACACACACACACCAAGCATTTATACGTAAATTGTAAAGAGCATCAGTCCCTGACTGTTCAGTAAAACTTCTGTACTTGCCTTCTGCTGCTCAATCGTATCCTTAAGAATTCCTTTCATTAATTTTCCTGTGATGCACATTAAGCTTACAAGCCTATCGTTGTTTGGATCTGCCCAGTCACCTTTTTTATATAACAGGATATTATTTTCCAGTCCTACAGAATTTCCCACATGTCCTGACCTCCTAAAAATATGCGTCAAGAGTTTCTATATGCACTGTACTCACTAACCTTCTTATCTGGTCCTGGATGTTTGTTTGATTGCAGCCTGTTTAATCTGAGCAGCACCTCGCTCTCTACAATTTCTAAATCACGCAGTACCCCCTTAGTAGGCCCATTTACCACTGGGAGGTTATTTACTTCCTCATATGTGAAGACCTCGGAAAAATACAAGTTTAGAGAGTCTGCTCTTCACTGTCTGTATTTTTTAATTCCTCTTTACTATCGTTGATGCACTTCACCTCCTCCCTGACCTTTTCTACATTTTGTATTTGAATTGTTGATCTAATATTGTCCTGATTTCTCTAACTAACCCCATCACTTCTCAAATGTGCAGCTCCACAAGCTGTTCAAAATAGTCTAAGTCAACAGTGGCCACTGACCATGGACGTTGTGCCTACCTTACCGAATGGGGGGATCTTCTTCTGCGTCTCTTTAAGGGTCTCATCATTCATTGAGCTTTGTCAATTGGCAACTGTGATGAAGATAGACAGCCTTCTGCATGAGTTTGGTGGCTGTGATCTTGAGGTGCTGGGTTAGTCAAAAATGTCATATATAAAATTAGACCTGAAGAATGTGAGCCAGGGCTCTAGACTATGACCAATTTGGTCGCACGTGCAACCTAATTTCTCAATGGTGCGACTAAAAAAAATCAAAGGTTGCACCGGTGCGACCAGCTGTTCGAGGGGGAAAAAAAACGAAACTCCGTGACTCTTAAAGTCTCCCTGTTGTTCAACAACAGACACACATTAGGCCCATATCGTGGTCTAAACCAATCAGAGATAGTGAAGGGCAGATCCCACCCCCCCCTCTGATTGGCCGTGGTCCAGATATTCCTGTACGTGTGTGTACGTTTGAAAATGCATGTGATGCAGTCAGACAGAGAGAGGTAAGTAGCCCATCAGGTAAACAGTGGATGTAGCCGCGGATTATGAGAGAAGATGAAAACAACGATTGACAGCTTTTTCGTTAAGAATGTTAAGTTAGGGCCTGATCCGTCTGAAAATCATAACCATTGCTCTGACACGGAGCCATCAACCTCCCAAGTTATAGCAAGCCCTGTTCCGGAGACGGCATTAGATAATGAGCCAGATACGATCGAGTCCAATCCCACTGAAATTAAAAGGGTAAAGTGTATACATTTCGAAAAGAGTGGCTTGACCAGTTTCCCTGGCTAAGATACAGTAAAGCCGATAATATAATGCACTGTATTTACTGTAAAGAGTATGGGAAGACCATGGCCGGCAGTAGTGCATTTGTGACTGGTTCTAATACATTTAGAATTGAAACGCTGAAAAAGCACAATGCATCTATAAAACACATTACATGCCGCGATAAATGCACTGCTCAAGTGTCCCTCTCCCGCTGCCTTTCAGCGGCAGGCAGCAGCAAACAGATCATCAGACGAGGCCGAGATGATAATTAAGTTTAACGTTGCCTACAATATTGCAAAAGAAGAACTTCCCTTCACTAAATTCAAGTCCGAAATAATTCTTATGAAGAAAAATGGCTTGAACGTAAACCCGACGCACAGCAATGATGTCGCGTGCCAATTGATAGGAGTCATCACAGATACATTGAAAAAAAAGACGTCTGTGCAAATTGCGAACAGTGCGTACATGGCATTCCTGATCGACGGAGACACAGATATCGCCACAAAGGAATGCGTCATTGTGTACGGTCGTATCTTGCGGAGAGGAAGACCGGTGAATATACTTATTTTACACATTGAGGTCGAGCATGCTCATGCCCAAGTCTGGAAGATTTTGATGCTAGAGAGAGTGTGGCCAGCTGGTTTAGTCAAGGCCAAAGATCAAGAAGATCATCCGAGGGGCATGTGACTGCAATGGAGGATAGTCCATAAGACATTGAGCCATGAGATGTTCAGTTTGAAGCCCTTAAAACACTTAATTTAGATTTTCTTTTTAGTTAATTTATCTTGAGATTTTTTAAGTTTAAATTTCAGCTCAGTAAAGCACTTTAAGCACCAACACTTTTTCAGTAAGTTACCTTTCTTGTAGAATTGTGCTTGCCTTCAAATAAAGAACTTTATATTGACCAGATTGTTAGTTAATCATTTACAAGTCGATATTGCCTATATGGACAGAGATTAAAAAAAAAACAAACAAATAAATAAATAAATAAAGTGAACTTGTAAAACTGTGGTGTTAAATGTGATGCGGTTGAAAATTTGGGTGCACCTAACTTTTGTGCTGGTGCACCTAAGAAAAAAAGTTAGGCGCACATGTGCAACCAGTGCAAAAAGTTAGTCTAGAGCCCTGTGAGCGTTCGTCAACTCAGATATCAAACACCTTTTTACAGCCTGTTTTTTGCAGAAACCATTTTCAATCACATTCAATCAAATTTCCCCCTGGGAATATAAACTGCTCAAAAAAATTAAAGGACCACTTTGAAAACACATCAGATCTCAATGGTAGAAAATTCCTGCTGGATATCTATACTGATATGGAGTGGGTAATGTGTTAGGAACGAAAGGATCCCACATCGTTTTCGTTTGTTGGAAATGAAGATTATCAACCCCACAGAGGGCTGAATTCAAAGACACCCTGAAAATCAAAGTGAAAAAATGATGCGGCAGACTACTCAATTTTGCTGAAGTTTCATTGCAGCAACTCCATATCATACTCAGTAGTTTGTATGGCCCCTACGTGTTTGTATGCATGCCTGACAATGTCAGGGCATGCTCCTAATGAGATGATAGATGGTGTCCTGGGGGATCTCCTCCCAGATGTGGACCAGGACATCACTGAGTCTGAGGTGCAACCTGGCAGCGTCAGATGGACCAAAACATAATGTCCGAGATGTATTCTATTGGATTTAGGTCAGGCGGGTATTGGGACCAGTCAGTGGTATCAATTCCTTCATCCTCCAGGAACTGCCTGCATGCTCTCGCTATATGAGGCCGGGCATTGTCGTTCACCAGGAGGAACCGAGGACCCACTGCAACAGCATAGGGTCTGACAATGGGTCCAAGGATTTATTTCATCCTGATACCTAATGGCAGTCAGGATGCCCATGTCTAGCCTGTAGAGGTCTCTCCATCCATATGCTTCCCCAGACCATCACTGACCCTCCACCAAATCAGTCATGCTGAACGATGTTACAGGCAGCATAATGTTCTCCATGGCTTCTCCAGACCCTTTCGTGTGTGTCACATGTGCTCAGGGTGGACCTGCTCTCATCTGTGAAAAGCACAGGGTGCCAAGTGTTGGACCTGACAATTCTGGTATTCTATGGCTCCACAGTGCCAAGCAGTGAGCACAGGGGTCACTGGAGGATGTCAGGCCCTCAGGCTACCCTCATGAAGTCTGTTTCTGACTGTTTGGTTAGAGACATTCACACCAGTGGCCTGCTGGAAGTCATTTTGTAGGGCTTTGACAGTGCTCATCTTGTTCCTCCTTGCCCAAAGGAGCAGCTACCAGTCCTGCTGATGGATTAAGGACCTTCTAAGGTCATGTCCAGCCCTGCGAGAATAACTGCCTGTCTCCTGGAATCTCCTCCATGCCCTTGAGACTGTGCTGGGAGACACAGCAAACCTTCTGGAAATGGCACGTATTGATGTGCCATCCTGGAGAAGTTGGACTACCTGTGCAACCTCTGTAGAGTCAAGGGGCCTCATGTATAAATGGTGCAGAAATGTTGCGTAAGAACGTTTCCACGTTCAAATCGCGGTGTATAAAACCTAAACTTTGCGTAAAGCCACGCACATTTCTACAGTAGCTCCAACCCTGGCGTATGCAAGTTCTGCGCTCGGTTTTGTTCCTGTGTGGTTACCCTTTCTTTTTCAGATCCACATCACTGACGCAGCTTTATAAATACACTAGCAGAATACCCGCGCTTCTCAGCAGAGAAGTAGTGTGTTAAAGAAGTAATGAAAAAGTAAACGAAACATTTTGAAAATAACGTAACATGATTGTTAATGTAATTGTTTTGTTACTGTTATGAGTGTTGCTGTCATATATATATATATATATATACACTCACCTAAAGGATTATTAGGAACATCTGTTCAATTTCTCATTAATGCAATTATCTAATCAACCAATCACATGGCAGTTGCTTCAGTGCATTTAGGGGTGTGGTCCTGGTCAAGACAATCTCCTGAACTCCAAACTGAATGTCGGAATGGGAAAGAAAGGTGATTTAAGCAATTCTGAGCGTGGCATGGTTGTTGGTGCCAGACGGGCCGGTCTGAGTATTTCACAATCTGCTCAGTTACTGGGATTTTCACGCACAACCATTTCTAGGGTTTACAAAGAATGGTGTGAAAAGGGAAAAACATCCAGTATGCGGCAGTCCTGTGGGCGAAAATGCCTTGTTGATGCTGGAGGTCAGAGGAGAATGGGCCGACTGATTCAAGCTGATAGAAGAGCAACTTTGACTGAAATGACCACTCGTTACAACCGAGGTATGCAGCAAAGCATTTGTGAAGCCACAACATGCCCAACCTTGAGGCGGATGGGCTACAACAGCAGAAGACCCCACCGGTACCACTCATCTCCACTACAAATAGGAAAAAGAGGATACAATTTGCACGAGCTCACCAAAATTGGACAGTTGAAGACTGGAAAAATGTTGCCTGGTCTGATGAGTCTCGATTTCTGTTGAGACATTCAAATGGTCAGAATTTGGCATAAACAGAATGAGAACATGGATCCATCATGCCTTCTTACCACTGTGCAGGCTGGTGGTGGTGGTGTAATGGTGTGGGGGATGTTTTCTTGGCACACTTTAGGCCCCTTAGTGCCAATTGAGCATCGTTTAAATGCCACAGGCTACCTGAGCATTGTTTCTGACAATGTCCATCCCTTCATGACCACCATGTACCCATCCTCTGATGGCTACTTCCAGCAGGATAATGCACCATGTCACAAAGCTCGAATCATTTCAAATTGGTTTCTTGAACATGACAATGAGTTCACTGTACTAAAATGGCCCCCACAGTCACCAGATCTCAACACAATAGAGCATCTTTGGGATGTGGTGGAACGGGAGCTTCGTGCCCTGGATGTGCATGCCACAAATCTCCATCAACTGCAATATGCTATCCTATCAATATGGGCCAACATTTCTAAAGAATGCTTTCAGCACCTTGTTGAATCAATGCCACGTAGAATTAAGGCAGTTCTGAAGGCAAAAGGGGGTCAAAACACCGTATTAGTATGGTGTTCCTAATAATCCTTTAGGTGAGTGTATACATACTGTATATACTGTATATATATATACACACATACATACATACATACATACATACATACATACACACACACACACACACACATACACACATTATATATATATCTATATCTATCTATCTATCTATATCTATATATACATACATACACACACACACATATATATATACTAGCAGAATACCAAGCCAAAAAAGTAGTGTGTTAAAGAAGGTACGAAAAAGAAAAGGAAAAATTTTAAAAATAACGTAACATGATTGTTAATGTAATTGTTTTGTCATTGATATGAGTGTTGTTCTCATATCTATCTATCTATCTATATATATATATATATATATATAGCAAAATACCAAAATACCAGCTTAGCGATGTCATGTGTTAAAGAAGTTATGAAAAGAAAAGGAAACATTTTAAAAATAACGTAACATGATTGTCAAAGTAATTGTTTTGTGTATTTGGCGGCAGCGTCACGAAGTTGTTTTCGGTAGCTGCATCAGAAAATGTACCACGACGCCTGACCGCCTCCTTTTTACTGTTTTCTCACAGCTTGGATTGCTGCTGTCATATATATACACACACACACACACACACACACACACATACATACATACATATATATACACATACATATCTTCATATCTACATATCTATATACATATCTACACACACAAATTATATATATGTGTGTGTGTATGTTTGTATGTGTCTATATGTGTGTGTATAGCTTTGGTCACTGAGTGCAAGGGAAAATAATAAAATGTAGTCTATAAGTTATTAAACAGTAAAACATTAACGTTTTAAGAAGTACAGGTACATTGAGCACTACTGGAGTGGTTGTGGGTAAACTACATTTTAAAGACGGTGTAACACAACAGGTAAGTAACTAACAGCAGCTAAAATGTATATGGATCATCTCTCGGTAGTAGATCCCTTTTGAAAGGCGCTACACGACGGCTGTGGTATAGAAATTACATTTTCTATGTGAACGTTCAAATTTGTGCCTCTGGTAATGTGCCTTACCGCATTTAAAGAAAATTAGTTTTGTGTCCTCTGCAGTGTTAAGAGAGAAAGGCTTTGGTTTGGGATAAAAGGAAAAAAGGTGTAAAGAAAGGAAAGTTGCCTTTTTCTTTTATATAGTATAGAGAGATGTGTTCGCTGACGCTATGATCGCCTTTTGGGGACAGTCGCGTGTGGTCTTGTGTAGACTGGTGAGACGTCCCCGCCATTAATCAGCTGTGATGGCACTGTCAGTCCTCCACTCCTGTGTGTGTCTTCATAATCCGAGGTGAGGACCTCATAATCGTATACGTGCAAAAGAAAGTGTGAATCGCCTTAATATTATTTTGCCGTGGTGTAGAAAAGGGGTCCCGTGTTTGCACTTGTCTGGGCTATAGCGCAGGGGAGGATGAAAAATTAAAAGTGCTCACTTTGACTTAAGGCAGAAGCGCAGTCAGCGTCTCAAAGGCCGGCACAGCTATGCGCTGGCTGCTCGACTTTTGCTGGGCAGGAGACCCCTTTTGTACACACGCTCATGATATCAAAAGTCTCAGCTTTTTGGAGGTAATTCATATATTATATATATAGCAAAATACCCGCTACTCAGCGGAGAAGTAGTGTGTTAAAGAAGTAATGAAAAGAAAAGGAAACATTTTAATAATAACGTAACATGATTGACATTGTCATGAGTGTTGCTGTCATATATATGCCTGCCTAAATAAGTCACCCTCGCTTTGCTCTTACTTTTTTACCGTTCATTTAATCATGGCTAGTGGCGGAAAAATTATAAAATGGAAGGAGGATGGCTTTACCAAAACAATTATTGATGGCGAATCGATTATTCATAAAGCTTGAATTGGTGATCTGTTTTCTGTGTTAACCTCATATTTTTTCATACTTCTTCTCAAACTAAGGTGGTGCGAGGGTAAAATGAATCGGGATGCGCTGATCAATGTAATCTGCTTGTAATGCAAAGTGTGATTAAATGCATTATTTTTTAACGCGTTATGGAGCACATGCATCGAAGCTTCTCAGCTGTGCTTGTGCTAAGAAAAGGAAAGATTTTAAAAATAACGTAACACGATTGTCAATGTAACCTTTTGTAAGTAGTGCCTGGAGGATTCAGTGTGGAGAAACTCTAGAGACAGCGTGTGTATTAACTTGTGGATTTTTCTGTGAGTATTTGGTGGCAGTGTGACGAAGTTGCTTCGGAAGACGGCGTTAGCTGCGGAGCTCAGCTCAGACTGAAATTAGATGAATGGGCGGGGAGATGATGACGTGACTCCCCACCCGCCTTTAACTGTCAATCCCCCACAAACACAGTCTCTCGAATTTGCATAAGCACACCCCTTCACCTACAATTTTAACTTAGTTACAAAGTGATCAAAACTCTCGCTTATATCCTCGTCCTCTCATTAAACTTGTATCCCGCATTACCTGTGGGCATGTGAAACGCCAGCGGTAGCCTATCTATGAACTTAATTTAAACTTTAGGTTTACACCTTGCTTTGTTTCGAGTAGCAGCACTCATGAATATGGTAGTATATGTCACTCGCTCGCTTCTTATTGTTTCGCTGCCTTCTCAATTATATAATGCATGTTTTCTTAAGCGCTTTTTGGAGGTCTTCCTGGTTTTCTATGTACTGCGTTGACAGTCAGTTCACGTGATTACGTGGGAGGCGTGATGATGTCACACGAAACTCCGCCCCCACGTCTTTGCAGCTCTACTCCATTACAGTTAATGGAGAAAAATACCTTCCAGTTATGACCATTAGGCGTAGAATTTCGAAATGAAACCTGCCCAACTTTTGTAAGTAAGCTGTAAGGAATGAGCCTGCCAAATTTCAGCCTTCTACCTACACGGGAAGTTGGAGAATTAGTGATGAGTCAGTTAGTGAGTGAGTGAATGAGTGAGTGAGTGAGTGAGTGAGGGCTTTGCCTTTTATTAGTATAGATATACCCTTTGGGATGTGAGCAGCTGTTGCTTGGGGTGCCAGAATCCATCGAGGAAGAAAAATGAAAAACATTTGTACAAAATCTTAATTTATCTATCCATTCCTAAATAATTAAATGGGCAGACTATTTCGTATCAGTGCAATACGCCGCTTGTTAAAACAGATGACTCTCGCTCTTACGTGCACTTAGTGCTGCGTGGATATTGTGAACTATCGAATCTGTTGAAGTTCTATTTAAATTTTAAATATAAGTAATTTTTATTTAGTCGACAGAAATATCTTTGGTAGGAATGTAAGTTAAATTTAGTCATCATTGCACAAATTTTTCTTCACCATAGAAATTTAAAGACTAAATTCAACTTACTTTCCTACCAAAGATATTTCTGTCGACTAAATAGAACCTACTTATATCCAAATAGAACTTGAAAAGATATATTTTTTTTAATCTGATCGCGCATTGTAGATCGACTTGACGCGCACCACATCGAGCCTGTGAGCTATTGAGCTGTCGCCTGTCTGCCTGAATAAGTCACTGTCGCTTCGCTCTTACATTTTTACCGTTCATTTAATCATGGCTAGTTGCGACAAAATTATAAAATGGAAGGAGGATTACACTGAGTATGGCTTTACCAAAACAATTAATGATGGCGAATAAAGTATCGATTATTCATAAAGCTTCAATTGGTGATCTGTTTTTCTGCGTTAACCTCATATTTTTTCATACTGCGAGGTGCAAGGGTAAAATGAATTCGGGAAGTGCTGATTTATATATATTGAATATATTGAAATAGTTTAACTGTCAAATAATGCAAACAGTATGTGACACGTGTTTCGCCCTAATTCTGGGCTCATCAGACATACACACTCACTGCACCTCCTGTCGGGAATCGAACCTCGGACGTCAGTCTCATTGTTGCCTCTCTAGTACACCTGTTGTTAATTTCATTAACACCAAAGTAGCTGAAACGAATTAACAACCCCCTCTGCTATGTAACTGACCAGATCAATATCCCAGAAGTTTCATTGACTTGATGCTATACTCTGATTAAAAAGTGTTCCTTTAATTATATAAAGATCTATGCATCTATCTGACTGTATCAGGACTGTTGAAACACCTGGAAAATGCAGTTTAATATAAAAGAGTGCAAAGTTCTACACGTGGGCAAAAAGAACATCAATTATAAATACAAGATGGAAGACATTGTCATGCAGGAAGCAGCCACTGAAAAGGATTTGGGGGTTTATGTTGACACAACAATGTCATCAGCTAAGCAATTCGTAGAAACTTTTAAAAAAGGAAATAGGATGTTAGATGTTGTAAAGGTTGTTAAATATAAATCAAGGGACGCTATGCTCAAACTATATAAAGCACTTGTAAGACTTAATCTTTAGTTTTGTGTGCAGTTGTGGACACCACGGTACAAGAAAGACATAGCAGCACCTGAAGCTGTGCAGAGGAGAGCCACCAAGTGCATCCCAGAACTTAAGGACATGACCTACTCTGACAGACTCGCAGAATTAACCCTGTTTAGTTTCGAGCTCAGGAGACTGTGTGGAGACCTCATCGAGGTATTTAAAATCCTCAAAGGCATTGATAAAGTAGATCCAGCAACATTCTTTTAGCATAAGGGTGAATCCTGTACTTGAGGGCATCAGAAGGAATAAGGAGAAAGAGCATTTCAAACTGAAGCCAGGAAGCACTTCTTCACGCAAAGAATTGTGGGACTCTGGAACAAACTACTGAGACATGGAGTTTGAAGCAGAAACCTTAACAACCTTTAAGAAGTCTCTGGATGAGATGTTGGGACAGCTTAGCAAATTGCTAAGCAAACAGGCTGGGTGGAGTGAAGGGTCTCCTCTCACTTGTCAAATTTCTTACATCCACTATGGTCTGCTTTTCTAAAGAACATTATCTGTAGGAGCCGAGAAACACTTCAGCCATTCAGATGATCTTGGACTACCCGAGCTTCCTTTGTGGACTCTGACACCTCAGACTGCCATTGCCAATGAGTTGCTCTTTAGTGCCCTGAGGCTGTATGCTCAGTGTATGTTCTTCCTCACGATGGTTCTACATCACGTACATTTTCTCTGTTTTTCCACATACTCAATTCCTTATTTTATATCACATACAGTTGTGAGCTAATAATTGCCTCGCTACAATATACGCTGTATGTTGCTGTTTCAAACAAATTGCTGCCATTTTTGTGGGTCGCAGGTTCTCACTGGTAATGTCCTGTCTGTCACTTCTTGCCACAGGCGTCTGTCCCATCATGCTGAATTCATTTAATTTACCCCAATTTTTTTTTTTTTATGTTACCCCATGTAGCTGGCAATGGGGGCCTCATTCAAAAGCACAAGTCTGAGTGAAGGGGACTGCTGGTTGCTGACCACGTTTTTTTTTAAAGAATATTTTAGCAAGAAATGCATGCCTTCAGCACATTGTGAGCATACAACTGGATGACTTGAGGTGTGGATTATGTGACACAAGTAATGTGCGATTCTTTTATGGATGTATTTGGGATTGTTTGCTGTTGTCCAGTGTTGATCAGAAACTTTGCTATGTCTGTTCTCCATGAAAACATGAGATTCTAATTTTTTCTCAGCCATTACTACAAACTACAGGGGGTGAGTAACCTACAAAAGCTATCGTTTTTGGGTGGAGTATTCCGTTAAATTTGTTTGCTAAGAGCTCCTGTAAACTGAAACTGCTCTGTAATTTTCTGTTTTTCATTTCATTGAGGAGGCCATCAAGCACAACAGGCTTTTAAAGTGAGAGGAAGCCAAATGACAAGGTGAAAGCTAAAAGGACCGCTGGCTGACCACTCGCCTTGCACAGGTCCCGGTGCCATCACATTGCCCAGCAGTGAACCGGCATCCTGTCAAGGACTAACTTGTGCCTCGTGGCATCCCTAAGGTGTATAAGCAGGTGAGAAATCAGATGACAATACATGTGAAGGTGGCACACTGGGTAGGATTTTGCAGGCCTGGCATCTTGGACTTGCACCCAATTACCATCACCCTGGGGTTTGCATGTTCTCCCCATGTTCTCCGAATGCCATTGTGTTTTGAGTTTGGGTGTATGTTGTTGTGATGGACAGGCCGCCTGTTTGCTCCCCAGTGCCACCTGGGCACTGAATTGGATGAAGCAGGTATGAGGATGTTTAATCCTAAGCCTTTGACATTTCTCAGATGGCTCCTACATTTGCACCTTCAGTGTCCATCTTCATACTTCAAGGCTGGTGAGGTCATTTCCTTTTTTCTATATTAATATTATCCCGTTTAAATTGTTCAGTTCGTGTGTGTTTTTGCATATTCCAGTTTTCTCTCAGTGGCTTTTGGCTGAAATGGGGGTCTGCACACCAAGAGTCAGCACTGCCATAAAGTGAGTCTGCCCTGCCACTAATAGACAAACCAAATGCCCACTTGCATTATTTCGGTTGAATTCAGGAATGGCTGTTCAGCTTCAGTCGGCCAATTGTCTCACTTTACTTGCAGGTGTCTATACGGCCACTAGATGTCAGAGTTGAGCTTCATACATTCATTTTATAAAAGCTTTCCAGAGGTTGTTGAGGATGCTAATGAAAATGATGAATGGCAAAGAGAATGCAATTGAAAAGACAGGATTTCCAGTTGTATTTGGCTTTCAGGCCATGCAAATTTAGAGAACTGCCATCCTTGAAGGAGATCCAGTCGTCTGGAAAAAGATCAAGTAAGCCTGAAGAAGGTTTAAAGGAGGCTGCTGCTCCATCAAGAGTTATGATTGGAGACTCACACCTTCATCTCTGTTTTAAAATACTTGGCACAAAGCTGCCAACCTCATAGGCTGCACTTCAGTTGTCCATCCATGACTGGCTCTAGAAGCCTCAGCAAACTGTCACCCTTTATCTGCTCCCATCTTTGAGGTGTAATGAAGCCGCAATGTAAAAACGATAGAAAGGAGTGCGGGCCTTAAAATACCCCAAACCAGACCAGGACTCCACTCGGTCTGAGCCACAGGAACAGGCCTCACCCTAGGGAGCCTAACCCCTACTCAAATAGCAGGGTTTCAAAGTACAGAAACCTTAATAAACCCAGATAAGTGTCCTCCAAGGGAGAGGATGACTGTAAGCCTCTAGCCTTTCTGATGAAAATGAAACAATGCTTCTTAAATTCCATGTTTTATTAATGAAAGAAAAGGAAGAATGAAAAAAGCAATGCAGGAAAGAAGAAAGCACAAAGAAGTCAGAAAGGGTCCACAGCAAACAAGTCCAACTGGAAACCCAAAGGCTGAGCAAAAAATAACCAGAACTGCAACCAAGACTTACTAGACAATTCATCCTAAGTCTGCAACACTTAATGATTGCCTGCTAGGCATAAAAAGGCTGAGGGGGTCCTTCAATATTGACATCACGGTGGACTCACCTCTTAGGGTTTAAAAATAACTGAAAGATCTGACCCCAGCTAAAACACAGCATGAGGTGGCAGCAAACTGCCGTGGATGGGACTGGCTCCAGTGACGTTCAGGAGAACACGGGCGCCACCCTGCCATATCTGCATGGTTGGTAGAATTTGAGCTGGATGACGCTTGTCATGTGTATGTTCATGATGTGGATATAAATGTTCGTCTTATAGATGCTGTCCAGACTGCGTTTGAGCCGACTCAGATCACTGTTTCAGACAGGGCTCCTCAGGTTCGGTCCTGGAGTTCTGCAAAGGCTGCAGATTTTCGTTCTTACCAAATTACTTAAACAGCCAATCCCAGTGGGTAACAGAACTTGTGATTCACAATGAATGAATTCCATGCTTTCGCCCCACTGACATCAGTGCTTTCTTACACTCTGAATTTTTCTTTTTCCAGAGTATCATTGATGTCGTCTCAGTATTAAGGCCTAGTTGGCCACTGCCGCTCTTCTCCAACAGACGACGCTGTTCTGCAAAAATGAAGTTACGTAGTTACATACAGGCTCTACTGATCTCTACTGCTGGTGCAGATGCCGACTTGACCATTCAGGCAACTGATCTTTGCATTTTTAAGGCCTTTCATTGGTTTAGTCGGCTGTGTGGTTTGGATTGTTGTTTGTTTTATCTTCATTTTGTGCCAAAATATCATGATATTTGTATCCTATATTTGACCCTGATGAAGAGAAGGAGCCCAGCAGGGAGATCCTGCCACTGCCGTGCCTGACAGATCTTTGGCTGATGAATTTATTTTGACTTAACACCAAAGACACATTTTATACTTAAGACCAGAAAGTTATATCTTGGACTCCTGGGGCCACAACAGATTTTCCCTCTTGGAATGTGTTTTCTTGCAAATTTTTAATTTTTCGAGACGTGTCTTCCAGCTCACCACCTCTGCCCAAAGCTCACACTCGTCAAGAAAATGCAAAAACCACAAAATGGTGGGCCTGTTGATAGCCTCCAGTTTCTTCCTGTCTGGCCATCTGTTCTGGGGGATCATCCTTGATTTTTGATTTTGGTTATTTTTATTTTTTAATTCTTTTAATCAGATGCAGAGAGCTTTTTTTTTGTCTTCCACAGTGTTTTCCATCGTCAGCGTGGTCACATTTCTTAATGATCCCTTAACAACTTTGTATGATGTGCTGCTGCTCACTGAGTTTATACAGCCTTCTTGAATCATCACCGCCATCTTCGGTGTGTCAAAGTGTGTTAGTTTATCCATTTCTATACAAGGCACCCCAGAGTTATAATTTGCCATAAATTGAAAGAAAACAACTGTGGAACTTTTCTACAAATGATTGTATTAATGTATTTCGTTAATTCTTCCAAAAATGATTAACCTTTTGAAGCTGATTATTTAATTCTGTATGTGTGATACTGAGACAATAAAAAAAAAATAAAAATAAACATGATCCAAAATACCAACAGAAAAAAAATGCATAACAGGGAAAACCAACAAAAAAACCCAACACAAAATCCACGATCCAGACTAGCTTTGGTTCTGTTAGAAGTGCCCGAAAGGACCCCCAAAATGAGAGCAAAAACCCTAAACCTCAAAACTTTTAATTGGAGAAAACAAAATTATAAGAACAAATTTGCCACAAAAGAAGATAACCGTGTGAATTAAGGAGAAGAAAGAAGAAATCAGACAGCCACACACCTCTGGGACTACGAGGAGGCTGTGGTTTTAAAACCAAAAAGGACAGAATAGACACGATAAGAAAAAGCAACACATATAGTACAATTATAAATATGTGATTACATGCGAAAAAAAACACAATGAAGGTAAAATGAAACAAAGGGCAGAGATCCAGCGTTGTGACCACAAAGAAAAGGCAAGCGATGAAGAACGAAATGTTAAGATTTATAGAAAGTACCCGGGAAAAGAAAGGAGCAAAGGGTGCAGGCGCAGTCTTAGTTTTAGAGCAGGCACAGATGAGGGTGGCAAAGACCAACCAGCACACAAAAGTCACAGTCAAATTATTTGTTGCAAAAGGTCCTCACAGTGACTTGCTCCTCTTACATCTGGCTATCAGTAATATTTGAAGTTTGTCTGGAGTTTAATTGCAATACTCAGATGCTTGGTACCACCATCTTATATAGGTGTCACATCATCTCCAACTCACTTGACTGACAGAATGCCCATCTACAGTCCTTCTATGTTAACTCTTACCTGGCTGATGACTTTCAGCATTGACTGCTATTGTAGTTCAGCAATTAGTTATTTAGTTATTAGTTATTAGTTATTATAGTGTAGTTATTTCCCCTTTCTTTTACAGGCATTTACATAGAGTACCAGAACATACATAAAATTACTCTTTTTATTCATAAATGGTCTAACTTAAGTTTTCCAATTGTGTCCAAAATGTAAGCAGAGTAATAAGTGTGGGTTAAATAATACAACCTGGATAATAAGATGCTAATCTTGTGTCCTTAGGCTGTTAGGAGGCTCTCCGTATCTGGACCAGCATTGCTTTTGGATGGAATGGCAGACACACAGTATGGACCTTTATGGATGTGATGAAGGAGTTTTCAGCATGGCCTTCTGCATAAAACAGAACATTAGAACACTCTAGACGAGAACAGGCCATTCAGGCCAACAAAGCTCGCCAGTCCTTGCCAAGCCTCTGTTTTAACCATTTATTTAAATTCCTGCCTCCAGAAGGAGGACACATTTTAGATGAATCAGTCCCCGTTCCCCTTCCCCTTCCTGGAAGACAGCCTGAGGGAATACAGATGGCCAAGATGAAAGGCCAGGGATGAAATGGAGGCTGAGTCTGCCTGAGGTGGCAATGAACACCCAATGGTCCAAGAGACGTGTCACTGTGGGCTCCAGTACAGTAAAATACGAAGACTACATCATTTAAAACAATGAAGGGGGCTCTGGTGTTCCCCTCTAGTCTGTCTGAAGCTCACAAGCAGACCTGCGGTCAATTGTTCCTTTTACACGAATGAATACTTGTGCATACTTTGAGCTTGTGTGAATTGTTTAGAGAGCCCCAGGACCTTCCATATTTTCTTTTGTTTCTTCCTGATAAGAACTCTTCAGTTGTTTTGTAGCCTTAAGCGGGGCGAT
Organism: Polypterus senegalus; assembly: GCF_016835505.1. Classification (NCBI taxonomy): domain Eukaryota; kingdom Metazoa; phylum Chordata; class Cladistia; order Polypteriformes; family Polypteridae; genus Polypterus; species Polypterus senegalus. The sequence continues at coordinate 186,932,113 of NC_053157.1, forward strand.
GGAGGTTCATTCAAGACAAATACAAATGATGCAATTATGCAATAAAACACAACCCTTGCAGGCCTGTGCGGTGTAATGAACGAATATGGTTTGGGGAAGATGGTACACGTGCAGGACCTGCAACGAGACTCTTCATATTATGACATGAGAGCTGGTTTAAAGTGGAACATTATTTACTGTAAATAAATAATAGAAAGTAAAATGTTTGAAAAAATACAGGAAATCAGAGCTTGTGTGAATACATGCAAAAATGCCACATGACCAAAAGGCTGGCTAGGCGAAATGATGAAATTCACCATGAGGACCTCATTTTCATTCTTATTGTCCATTTGTCCCGTTATGTTCTCATTGACTTTATGACCAGATTGTGAAAGGGCTGCTGGCTGCTGTACACTGGTAGAGGAGCGCTGGTCCGTTTTATATATTGTGTAGGGGTTTAGGAGTAGCCCATGAAAGCTCCAAGTAAGCTCAGTGACGATGTGGCCAGCCATACTGGGGATTGAGCTCGGGTGCAAGTTGAGAGATCTTAAGTTGACTGTGATCTCAACAGTTGGCTGTCCAGGGTTGGTCAAAACGTGTGAGGAGCAGGGACGGACTCTGACTCCCCACAAGGCAAGTCCAGAAGATGGACTGAGGATGGCCGAACCCTCAAGGGTAATTTGATCTTTTAAGCTCTTCACACTAAAAAAAATACCAAGGGGTTTGTGAGCACCAGAGTGAGGAGCAAGTCATACTTTTACAAGTGTATTTACTAGACCATCAGAAAGCATTTTGGCTAGAGCAGCCAGTGCGGTCATAAATCACAAATGCTTTACAGAGGAGGGAGGCCTTTCATTGCATCTGAGTTTATTAGCTTGCACAAAATAAAAGCTATAGTTTATTCTATTTACAAAAGTGCTACACATGAGCCCTGTCCCTGTTTGGCTTTCATGCATTAATGGAAATGCAGTGGACTGGAAGGGGCTGTAAACTCTACCACCTCGATGCATCTCTCACGCCTAGAGACACAGGCCAAAACCTCCATAATCCAACTAAAAAAGGCTCGTGGTATGCGTATGCTTCATCTCAAATTGTCTAAAATGTAGCCGGGACAAGACCTAACCTGAGGATTCTGGCATCAGGCGCCCACATCTTGCAAATGTTCTACACTGTGATGCCCTCTGCTTCTTGAACCCCAGCACAATTACACCCTGGGCTTCTTGTAGTTCACGATGGGGCTAAACCAGGGTGGTAGAGAGGAATACAAACACAGAAGATAGAGAAGAAGGCCAAAACTATAAGTCCCAGTCCTGTGTCAAGCAATGAGTTATCAATAAAACAGTTTACGTAATGACAACAGCAAAAATACAATAAAAATACACAGGAGAAAAAAAACCAAGACAATCCACTTGTTTGAAAGCTGTTCAGAGAAAACAACCTCAACAAGATAAAACGACTTTACTCAAAAAAATAAGCCAACAGCAGATTGCCACACACATTTAGCTCCACTTGATACCACATACGCTGCTCTACCTTCTCTCCCACCGCACAATCGGACCATCACTAAGATGAAAAAGGACCACCTCTTGTGACTGCAGTGCTGCTTTACATGCCCGTAGCCAATCCCAGCTAATGCCTCTCCATGTGCCACCAACAGGATCACTCGTCACCACACTTGCCTCAATTGGGATGGAACTTCTTAGATTTGGGGGGTGGGCTCACCCATACATGTCTACAAATATACAAACGAATCATTCTGCCCAGGTAACCCACAAGAAATCCGCTCACGTAACTTCTCGTGCACTTTCTCTGGGGGTCTTAATTTCATGCACAGCTCCCAACTCAGCTGGCACAACAGTGAATCTCCACACTGAGACATCATACGATTGCAGCCAGTCCGGCCAGCCTCCTAAACCAACATGACTGCCCAAGCACACTTCCATGTGGGTCACAACCTCGTGCAGCTGCCCAGCCATTTCTTACAGGCGTCCTTCACCGGCCCACCTCAATTCAACAAGGTAAGTGCTTCCAAAACTGGAAGATAAATAATTTTCTTACTTAAGTCAAACTAACCCCCATGCCATGGAAGGTCACAAACATGTAAACCATAGCAGGCTAAGCATTTCAGGTATCTGTCAGACAGCCTTGAACCTAAAATCACATCTAATGCCTTGACAGTAATAATTGGAGCCACAGCAGATGGGATTAAAGTGCGAAACATCAGATGTGGTGGCCTATGCCACGCTACGAGACCAAAGGCTGAAAGGGGAGAATGCCCATCCACCTTCTCAAACTTGATGTCCTCTATTTTTTAAAACCAGAAAGAAATGAAATTCACTTTATGAAGATCTGCTCCCAGTTATTTCAGAATTTGGAAAGAATGACTTAATGAAATTGTAAAACAAGCATGCAGAGCCTTTTTATTTGCTGTTTTATCGTATATGAAGGATCTCTTCACATGGGCGTCTCTTGCTTCATGGCTGTGGCGTTTCAGGATTGTCTTCCGAACACTTTACGCTGTTTCCTGTGGAATTCTTACTGACAGACTGTGGCTATCTGACCAATGACCAAGTAACAGGAGGGCTCAAGTGAAACATGCAGATGTGCTGAGAAATCCTCTTGGGAGTGGTGGGATAGTTTGGTTGAGGGTTGTTGCCCCCTTCTGCCCTCATGTGGTATTTAAGCCCTGAATGACGGATCATTTATACCATTACAAGTTTAGAAATGCATCTTTTTTGATTGATAGGTACTGATTTAGAGAATATAGAGATGGAGGGATATGGGCAAGGAGAGAAAAGGAAGAACAGGGTGGGCTTACCTAACCAGATGGTCGTTTATGGCTGGTTGTGAGACCCGTGTTTTATACTGACTTTAGCTTTGATTCTTCTTTTGCATTCTCATGATTTATAAACCTTTTCCCAGCATACTGAGCATTGTGCTCTACCAGATCGTCAGACCAGCAGGTGCCCATGAGGGGGCCGAGCTGATGGAGACACAGCTGGCTCCTGCTACACTGGCTCAGATGGTAGCTGTGGATCAAGAACAGCATCTTCTTTCTTTGAAACACTTCTAGTTACTTCATTCATGTTAATTAAAAAGAACTGCTCTGCTTTAAACCATTTTGTGTGATCAGAATGCATTGCTTCAAAATGTTGAGCAACAAGCTCAAAACATGAAAGTCAGCCACAGCCCTGATGCTAAAGGCAAAAGGTCTCATGCAGGATGTTTAGAACCATTTTGAATTGATCTGGATATTGCACAAGGCCTGCTTTTTTATCTGTTTGTCTATCCTAGTCATTATTTTTTATTATGGCTGTCTTTTGACCATCTGTTTTACATATTTTCTGAAATCATCATGCCTGAAAAATTCAGTTTGATTGCTGCTGGTCTTGGCAGGGCCATACATTAAGTAATGGTAAACCAAATACGGATCAGATGATTTTGTGGCTTTGCTTGACTGGATTTTCTTAGAAATTTCCCAGTGTTTCTGTCATGGAGAAGACTGTGTCTGGTGCCACCGTGTTGACTGAGGAGGGAGGCTGAGCACAGCATCTGTCAGGAGGCTTTCAGACACTTCATCTGCGTAATTGTGGTCAATGTTAAAACTCTGGTATATTGTTACAGTTGCGGCCCCTGGTTCACTATCAATTTGATGTGCAATCATTTTTCTTTATTTCCCCAATGAACTTGTGGTTGAATTCATAGCAGTGTGCTTCAATATATAAAGAACAACCAACTAAAAAAAAACGATGAAGAGCCCATTGACCTCCATCTGCACCGGTTCACATCCTCCTTCTTTTGGAGTTTGCGTTCATTAAACAAATTCCTGCTTGCCTGTCTTGTTGCTCTTTGTTTGTTCACTTTTTTTGTGTGTTACAACACAACGGTAATAAAGAGGGTCACCATTGCACTATGAAGGACACTTGAAAGTAGAAGAGCCATCACAACAAAAAGATCCGCAAGACTTCATACTAGTCACTGAACACAAGTCTGGATCGGATACGTCTTGATGGATCTCCAGATCTGGGACCTCACGTATAAACGATGCGTACACACAAAAATGTTGCGTATGCCCGTTTCCTCTCACACTTTGAGATGTACAAAAACTAAACTTGCCGTAAAGCGTTGCACATTGAATTGCAAACTGGTGGCACGTCAAAGCACTGCTGCTGTTTCTGTGTCATTTAGCTTTCTTTTTCATATTCGCATCAATGATGCAAGATTTATGAAATACGCCAAAATTAATTGTATATCGGTTACAAATTTAATTCACTTGATTGTAATCATTGTGTAACAAAATAATGGTGCGTGGAATGACCAGACTGTTCCAACTACCATGGCTGCTTTAGCGTTGATAGAAGACATCACAGAAGAATTAGAAGAGAGCACATATTTAGAGATTATAATAACTGCCTTCTAAGTTAATTTCAATTTCCGAGAGCTATCGTCTTGGAGCTGTGTGCTGAATGGCAGACTTTAAGGAATTATGCTCCTTTGCAAGTTCTGTCCACTCTCAGGTTTATAGCTGCAGGAGCTTTTCAATGTGAACTTTTTGACCCATAAGGTATTTGACAAGCATCACTGAGTCGTGCCATTCCAGCTGTAAAGGATGGTATTTTCTGCTTTCATCCAGATAGATAAGATTTCCTTACATTGTGGATGAACTGGAAAACATAAAAGTACAATTTGCAGGAATGTCCGGTTTTCCAGATGTAATCACAGCAGTCAATTGCATGCACATTGCTATTTCAACAACGCCAGACAAGTTACATCAGCCAGGGATGAATCACTAAAAGAATGAGCTGGCATTACATCATATATAACAGGAGCGCCAATATAAATGGCAGCACAGCAGAGTCACAGGTGCTTTTTCCAACTAGTGCTGCAAAAGGCAAGCAGTCCTGTTAAACAGCAGAGAATCGATCCGTTGTGGCGCTCAGTGCCGTTGCTACACTATACAGGCGCCTTCAGAGAATGAATTTGCTTATGTAAATAGAAAGCATTTCCACTGTATTAACATGCTGCTCTCTAGTGCACAGAATGTGTGTTGCATTGTGCAAGCATGTAGTGTACTGCATATATGATGTGGCACACAATCGTGGTTTGCCAGTACCTGAAGAGATGCTGTATGATGAACCTGACCCTGACCAAATGGTTAGCTGAAATGGACAGCGTTACAACTTCTTTTAAATGTAATTAGCAGAATGTAAAAACAGGTAATCAGATGCAGCATTTATTTTTTAACCAATCCATTTCATTTGTGGTCAATATCACATAGTACAGCCCTTATATTCCTTAGTTCATTGGCCACATCTCTTACAGCATCCAATATTGCATTTTGTGACTCCAGAGCAGTCCATCAGCACAAAGCCAGATGGCCCTCCAGCGGTTTCAGAGGCAGAGGTGTATGTGCAGTAGGCACCTGAAGACATACACGGCACAGCAGCACCATCATTTTATCGGCACAGGGGTCAGCTTTTTTAATATTGTCTGAAACAGAATAAACAGATGGTGGGCTGTGACTTGCCTTTTCACCTCGACTGCGATATTTGTAGTGATGGGTCGTTCTTGAACGATTCGTTCATTTTGAACGAATCTACAATGTGACTCGGGAAGAACTAGTCGTCTCGTGGGAGTGATTCGTTCAGTTTCTGTATTGGAATTATTGATTCACCTGTTTCAAGTCTTCGGGTTTTTCGAGTTGTTCGTTCATCACGTGACAGTCCCATAAGCTTAACCAACACAGTCTGAGCCGGAAACAGAATTGATTACTTCATCTCTCGAGTCTTCAGGTTTGAGTCGTTCGTTCATCACGTGACAGCCCCATAAGCTTAACCTATGCAGTCTGAGCCGAAAAGAGAATTGATTAGTTCATTCCTCGAGTCTTTCGAGTCATTTGTTCTTTTGTCACGTGATCACTTACCGGCTCAGTACCTCAGTCAAATACTAACGTAAAATTCCATTTTTTGTATGTTGGATCATATTTAGAAATTATCATAAAATTACATAAGAGGTGAGGTGAGAGAATCATAGAATAAAGACCCAGGTAAACAATGAATTAATATTTTCTGTTTCTTAACACATTATAGTTTTGTCTTGTTTGTAGTGTGATCAACATTTGTGTAAGCAGTAGATGTGTTAGGGAGGTAACAGGTAACATTTTAATTATATTTTGCTAAAATGAACGAAATGACTCGAAAAAAAATTCGTTCATTTTGCTGAACGAGACTCAAAGGTCCGAGTCCGTAAAATGATCTGAACTTCCCATCATTAATATTTGACCACTTCACTGTGCGACTTTCTGAACTTGAACTTTCGAGAGTTTCCGCCATGCTTTTGTTGCTTATGCCACCGTTTAATCCAACAAATAGTACGATTTTCCTTGCCTTCACTTTGCATTCGCTGAAATTCTTCTTTTTTCACCTGCTTTTTCTACTGTCTTTTGACTAAACACTGAATGGAAGGGGATGTTTAAATTGATTTGCACATCAAATCAGCATAATTCTGGGCTGACCAGGATTAATAGAGCGGAAGTGTGTAGAAGTTGGTTTACGCATGGTTTTGTGCATCTGGATTTTTTTTTGTGTATGCTCATTTCCGTTTTTGTCCATACACCATATTTTAGTGTGAATTCTACACACAGCGTTATACATGAGGCCCCTGGTTTGGACAACAGGACTGATGTGGGGAAAACATCCACCAAGTATGTGTAGACATGTAAGGCCCGACTAAACCTCAGGTGACAGCGTCCATTTCATGAAGTGCAGCTCACTTCTCTCCAGTCTGCTTGTTTACGGCTTCAGGTTTTCTAGTAAAATATTTTCTTATTTTTGTAAGCAGTTTTAGGCAGAAACCAACTGTGATGGGGTGCCAGCCCCACTCAGTTCAATTCACTTTATTATGATAAGGCGCTAGAGTGAGAGTGAGAGCTAAAGTCAAAACTGGAGGGCAGAAAAATAACAAGTAGTTAAGCCACAGCAGAACTCAAAACAGAAGTCACAAAAACGCGCTGAACTTTTTAAAAATGTTAAGAAATGCTTCTAACACCCACAAAAAGAGTTTAGATTTTACCCACAGTCTTTGAAGTCTTCAGTTGTGTCACACTGACCTAGGAATACTGTCCCCTTGATGGTATCCTTAGCCAGCGACTTCCAGGTAGCACTCCCTAGTGATGTATGTTGGTTCTTAGGCTTCACAAAATGGCGGTGACCACAGGCGAAAAATCACTAAGCAACAAGATAGAAGGTCACCTCTGACGTCCTGTCTCTATCTGAGATTGTGGATACCAACCCTAAAAACTCTCCTCGTTGTGATTCCTCTGGTTTACTTTTCTGGTAAAGATCCTAATCTACAGTATGCTTCCTTGACTCTGATTTTTCATTTTTGATTGAATTTCAACTCCTGTATTTTGCCTTTCCAACTAATGGCCAACATCTGACAACATTTCTTCTTCTGGTCTCTACACTTTCTCTTGTGCTCAATTATTCCCCCTAGCACAACAGCGGGGAGTTCAGTGCTCTGACATGACCTAATTCATTGGAAACCAAAACTTACCAAAAAGATTCAGTTTAGGTTTTGGAAGGTACGTTTCATCTTAAAGAAAACAAACAAAATAGAAACAATACACTGGCGACAAATATTGAGGTAGCACAGTAAAGATGCTGTCTGATAGGTCTGATCAACCTCTTCTAGATTCTGCGGCATTTGGCCCTGAAGATCTCGCAAGATGCCACACCAGCTTAGCAAAATACTTTCCTTATTCTTTAAATACCATCTGCCACACGACCATGATCTACATATTTTTTGTCGACTGACAATTTCAGTTTCCCAACTTATCAAAATAGTTATTGCAAGTAATTTCCATGTTAGTATGTAATTTAAAATACTGTGTTCCATAATAAAAGGGTTCATGTTTAATGAATTGTACTTTTTAAGCCTGTTGACTATGAAGAAGTCTGCAGTCATCCACTCATTTCTATTCGATGTCAGCATCAAAGTGCTTGACCAGGACTGAGGACTGCAAGCCGTATGTCACTTTGTAAATGTTGCTTTTGTCTCATTATGGGAACAGAAACCATTGTATGCCAAGCTCAAGCAGAGATTATGAAAGAAAAGGCTCAGAGCAATGGAGCCGCCTGGCAGCCATAGAGTGTCTGCATCACGTTCAGTACATGAATCTCTGTTCACAATTCATAAATTGGATAAACTATACAAGGAATTCAAACAAACGAGAATGTCTCATTTACTTTGGTGACGAAGATATGCGGCCCCCAAAGCCAGAATTGTAAAATTAATGGAGTGGAGACTATGAAAGGAATTTCTAAATTCAAGGAATATATAACAACACTTTTCCTTTGTGCCTCACAATTGCTGTCATCGCCCATCAGAAGTCTGACATTTTTGCCAAATAATTGGATTAGTTCTTTAAGCTGCAGAACATACTGTACAAATTATGAGGACGTTGAAAAGTAAGATAATTCAATGACTATCTGTCACCTCTGTGGCTGTGTGATTTATAATTAGATAAGCTTATAAGATGTCATTGCTAGAACATTTGTTTTTGACATTTTTATTTGCTAAAATCTAGACTGTGTTTTTGAATTTACAATTAAAAACAGAGGAGAAGGCTATCTAGGCGTTTGTCCATTCCAGAATGATAATATCAAAAAGAGATTTTTAAAAAGTTCTACATGTGAATCCAAAACACAAGTATTGGCTGATTATAGGAACAGCAAAAAATATCAAAAGGAAGAAACCGAATAGGGCACAGGATATTGGACACCTTGTCCTCACTGTCTGGTGGATGGTTTCCAAACTTTCGCTCCCCTCACAACAGCGCTGCTCTTCATGTCCCCCAAGGTTCTGTATTCAAAAAGTACATCTTGTCAAACCTTCTCTGAAACAAGTTGTGATGAAAATAAATCACCAAAATGATTATAAAGGTCTGGGGATTGGGCCCCATATAATATTGAGAACGGATTCAGTCAAGATGATTATCAAAAAAAGATATCAGACATTCAACAACCAGATGGAGTTTCAGTCCGCTTTTATATCATGGCAAAGATGGCTACAGGAAGTGGAAAAAACAGGAAATGATGTCATCAACTGGAGGCGGAACTGACATCATCATGGCGGGACCGGAAGTGACGTCATCAAGTGGAGCTGGATGTGAGGTTATGAATGAGGAAGTGTCTGTTGCAGGTAACAATTATTTATCTTCTTTAGTTCTGTCGGGTCAAAGAGAGGCATTAACACCATCATACAACCCCCCATCTTGTAACCATTCACTCACCTCTGGACCTGTTGATTGCCTCCTAAGCGCACGTGTGTGACATGAGCCCCCCTCCAGCCCAGACCCATCGGGTTGGGGCGGCCTGCACCGAGAGGTCGAAGGTCCGGGAGAGAGCATCAGCGTTGGCCTGTAGAGAACCTCGAAGATAAGTGACTCTGAACCTGTAAGGTTGTAAATCTAAGAACCACTTGATGACACGAGGATTAGACTCTCGATTCAGGGCCATCCACTGTAAAGCAGCATGATCCTTCATCAGAGTGAATTCCCGTCCCAACAAGTAGTATCTTAGTTCTGTCACAGTCCAATTGATTGCCAAGGCCTCACATTCCACCGCCGCATACCTGGACTTCCAATCCAACAGTTTCCGGCTGAGGTATAAAACAGGGTGTTCAGCGTTGTGTCCAATGCATCAGTCTGGAGGATAAAATGGTAACAAAAGTTAGGAGATTTCAAAACAGGTGCTGACGTCAGGGCCGATTTTAAGTCACAAAATGCGGCTTCAGTACTTGAGTCCCATACCACTTTAATAGGAGCCTTTTTCTTTGTTAAATTTATAAGAGATGCAGCTCTCTCAGAAAAATGAGGAACAAAGCGATGGTAGTAACTCACCAAACCTAAAAAAGCTTGCACCTGCCTCTTAGTGATCAGACGGGGCCATTTGATAATGGCATCAATTTTAGAACAATGTGGCCAAACTGATCCACCGCCCACTAGATAGCCCAAATATTTGGCTTCATGTAAACCAAAGAAACATTTCTTTGGGTTAATACGAAGACCAGCTTTATCCAGTGTGGTCAGAACGGACTGCACGTGTTTTACATGATCACTCCATGTGCCAGAATAGATGACAATGTTGTCAAGGTAGGCAGCAATATAGGAATTGTGGGGCTGTAACAGTGTATCCACCAGACGTTGAAAAGTCGCTGGTGCCCCGTGCAACCCAAATAGGAGGACCTTGTAATGCCAGTGCTAGAGGTACTAAAGGCAGTCTTTTCTTTAGCAGAATCCGTTAAGGGAATTTGCCAGTACCCTTTGGTCATATCAAGAGTAGTTAGAAATTGAGCGTCACCCAGCCTCTCGAGGAGATCATCTACACAGGGCATGGGATAAGCATCAAATTTAGAAACCTGATTGAGTCGTCGGAAGTCATTGCAGAACCTCCACGACCCATCTTGTTTAGGAATTAAGACGATTGGACTAGACCATGGACTATAACTTTCTTCAATAATATCCATGTCTAGCATTCGTTGAATTTCCAACTCAACTTCAGCTTTCTTTGCCTCCGGAAGCCAGCACAGCCTTTCTTGGACAATAACCCCCGGGTCTGTAACAATGTCATGTTCATGACCTGGTTGTTCGCTTACTACTTCAGGTATGGACAGGATAGTTGATTCCAACTCCTATTTCTGACTGTCTGATAAATGATCACCGAAATTAAGGGATTGATATTCTACAAAAAGGGAGTGTGGCTGACCAGAGGGAGACTCCACCTCTCTGTCCTTCCATGGTTTCAGCAAATTGATATGATAAACATGTTCGCTTGGTCGACGATTAGGTTGTTTACCTAAATAATCGACAAGCCCTTTTCATTCAATTTCATAAGGCCCTTGCCAATGAGCCAATAATTATGAATGTGAAGTAGGAACGAGCACCATAGCACGATCCCCCGGTTGAAATTCCCGGAGGGTGGTGTTTCGATTGTAATAACATGACTGCACTGTTTGAGCTTTTTCCATGTGTTCTTTTAGGATGGGTCGAATTTTATTTAATCTATCGCATAATTGCGTGATATATTCCAATATAGTAGAGGATGACAGGACCTCTTCTTCCCAACCTTCTTTTAACATATCCAATAAACCATGGGGTTGTCTTCCATAAAGGAGTTCAAAAGGAGAAAAACCCATTGAGGTCTGTGGGACTTCACGATAGGCAAAGAGAACAAGGGGGAGTAACTAATCCCAGTTCCTTCCATCCTCGCTAACTACCTTGCGTAACATCTGTTTAAGAGTTTGATAAAATTGTTCTACCAGCCCATCGGTTTGAGGGTGATAGACTGACGTTTTCAGATGTTTAATTTGGAGTAACCTAGGAAACCTCCCTGAATGTTTCTGAAGTGAAGGGAGTTCCTTGGTCTGTTAAAACCTCTTTGGGAATCCCTACACGTGCGAATATTCCTATTAATTCCCGTGTGATTGTTTTTGAATTTGCTGAGCGCAATGGAACAGCTTCTGGGAATCGCGTGGCATAATCTACAATTACAAGTATATACTTATGACCTCGTAGTGAAGTTTCAATGGGTCCAACGAGGTCATCTACTACTCTTTTAAATGGAATATCAGTTAGGTGAAGGAGAATAAGAGGAGCACAGTCCCTTCTAGGAATCTGACACTCCGGACATGGAGTACAGAAATGTCTGACCTCCTCATTTATTCCCGGCCAATAAAATCGGAACTTAATGCGTTCTAAGGTTTTTTCGGTCCCCAAATGGGCTCAGAGTAAATGAGCATGTGCTAATTCATACACCTGACGACGGTAAGAATGTGGAATTAACAGTAACTCCTTTATTACTCCCTCATGTTCAGCCACGCAATATAATAAATAATTTTTTTTAACAAAGTAAGGCATTCGTGGCATAGTCTCACAATGAGTGCAGTCTCTTTCTACTCTTGAACTTCCACAGAGGTGTGGCTCATAAGAGTGGAGATACCCATAAGCACCCAGGTGCCAACTCTTTACACATGGGTCTCTATCACCTTTTCAATGTGGTCTGATGCCCTCAGATAAAGAAAGGAGCAGAGGTATGAACAGATCAGCACTTGCTTCAGAAGAACTGGAAACTCAAACAGGTAGTAGGGGGTTTACTGGACATGACCTGTAATTTCCCCACTTTGGGTTGATTTAAACTTGCACGTTCATAAAGAACTTTTCCAGTGTCTCAGGTAAGTCGAGGACATGCAATCTGAATTTTCAAGATCTCCGTGCTGAAGGCAAGTGCAAGGAACTGTCATTGAAGGTGGTAGTGGCAGGCAACATTCATGACCTTTTGGTAGAAACAAATTTCAAGGGAAGCTATCAAGTTAAAGAAAGAACCCTTACTTTCAATGTTAACAGAAAGGTAAAATAATCAACAAAAATAACAAAATAAAGAAGCTAAAATAAAATAGAGGAAATTGACAGCAGGGATGGAGCCCTGGACCATGACATTGTCTTCTCAGAACGTTGCATTGGAGGAGGAAGTTCACAAAACAGATGCATGAATTTTGAATTACCTTAAAACAACAAAACTAATCAATTAATATGGTGAGAACCATGGCAGAGTTCAGAAAACTTGAATTTCTTGGCTTGCTTTGAGGTCTACAAGCTGCTCACATTGGTCGTGTCCCGTCTGATTTACTGCCCGTTTAATGTTATTGTTGTGAATTGGCTTTGGGACTTAAGAGCTATTAGTGCCAGGAACAGGCAAATGTCTAGAAACTGGACAGGTGTTTATAACAAACAATTTCATCTGTGTCAGTGTTTATTTGCATAAATTCAAATACAGAATTAATTACAAACAAGTAAAAGATAAAAATATAGAAAATATAAATTTGAAGTAACCTCCCTTTAGGTAAATGTGACACAGTAAATGAGTCTGTAATTGAAATTTACACAGAATGTTTCTTTTTGCTGGTGGCTTTCAATCGGAGGATTTGAAATGTACTAGAGATTTCCCAGTGAAACTTTACGACAAATTTCCAAGGAGAACGAGTACGCAAAATTATTCCAATAGGAGTCACACTGTTTTGTGTGGACAGATGGATATGCAGACATGATTACGACAGTAGGTGCTTTTCGCATTTTATGTGAACATACCTAATATGGGATAGAAGAGGCTGGATTCAGGATACCAAAAGAGCATACTTCTCAACTTCTCTGGGTAAGCCTCTGCCTGGACTTTTGAAATGGTAGCTCGGCTTAACAGCTGAACCCAAGATCCTGAAGGACCAGTGCTAATTTAGTCCTGGCCCTAAAACAATAGTCTGACTCTTTGTCCTTGCAGAGAGTATTTTTGTCAGTCCTGTTTATATGCACTTTGTGAACTTACTAAAAGCTCATGATGGTATCTTCCAGTAGGTGCTACAAGAATATAAAGTTCTGCTTCTGCTAATTATCATTCAGTTCCTTTATGTGGATAAACAGTTCCATTTGTCTACTTGACATTTAATTGGGTTCTTTCAATATAAGCAATGATAATAGCTGTCTTATCTCATGTTTGTGTTTTCGTGGAGATGATTTCAAATGACAGCAGAGGCTTGAACAATATCTAGTCTGGAGACCTAAGGGTTACATCTCTGTAGTTTATGGTTCATATAGTCTGTCCTCTTGCTTGATCACAACACACTGGAAGAGTTCTGTAGTGTAACGTGACTGACATAGAATTACAAGCATCTGAGATGAAGGTCCCTTCATGCCAAAAAGTGGCCCGCAATCTACATTAGAGGAGAGCAGCTGCTCCTGGTGGATGAGATCAAATATTATGGGGTCCAGTTCTCAGGTATGGGGAAAAGTGATTGTCAGATTGACTCCAAATTGATGCAGCTGCAGAAGCTTTGTGGATGATATAAAGCGTGACCTGTAGTGGGGCACCACTAAGCTCCAAATCCCCAGACTCTAATAAAGGTTCTTTTACTTGTAACAATACCTTTAACAAGATTCCTCTTTGATGAGCACCACAATACACATTAAAGCAACAATCCTTCCGTATTCCTCTGCTTCCATACCTCCCTATAAGCATTGTCCACTACCTTCCAAACCCTACTCTGACTCAGACAGTGACGTGAGGTGCGTCTTTTATGCTGGACCTGGCACCACAGTATAACATAGTGGAAGAACTACCAGGTGAGGCGGAAGACGCGCAAAGTTGTGATAGCGTTCCCCTGTAGCTTACCCTGGTGGCACCCAAGTATTGCAACAGTGCTGCCCATCAGGACTACATCTTCCAATATGTCCTATGAGTGTACCAATGGGAGTTCCCCTAGAGAGATCCTGGCACAGGAGAACTACATTGCATTTTCCAAGCAGGGTAAGAGACCATCCATTTGGGCCAGAATGCCAACCAAACTGTGTCATCTGTGACAGCACGTTTTTAGAAGAAACTTCTGATTTATTGGTCAGCCTAAATCCTCATCCTTGCTGTGCTTATGAGTGACAAAATAACAGGATCAATATCAAATTCCTGCACTGGATTATTTGGTGTATTCTCTGTGAGGAGCTCAGCTCAGAGAATAAGTGTCCATAGATGGCCTAGAAGCAGCTAAGAATAGTCCAAGAAGATCCAGGGACTGTTGCTGTCCAGCTCAACATGTAGCCACCATAGCCCTCATTCTGAAATGTGTATTGAAGTTAACTGAGCTGAAGAATTATGATGTACAGTTTTGAACAGAAGCTCAAGTTGAAATATTTCAAAGGAAGCAGTAATGCCAACTTTTTTGCTTAAGTGGTCCTGAGAGACTCGTAAATGGAGCCGTATGTGCAGTAATTATAAAAAAGCTGATGGTTCTTTTGGGTGGGGCCACAATTAAACACCTTACATGGCCCGTTTTGCTGATTCAGTGTTCCTACCCTTTGCTGACCAGTATGTCTGCAGCTTTTCTTTATTATTTGCTGAAATGGCACAGGTGGCTGCGTCTAGATCTTTTATTGCTGACAAGCCCGAAATGCTAAACAAACACATCAGTGAAAGGCTGAAATAAACTTAACTGCTAGTTGGAAAGTCACTCAGTTCTCCCAAAGCACAGAAGATTCAAAGTCCGTGGGTGAATCCCAAAGGAGCCTAGAAAGAAAGCCAAGTCACTCGTCTAACTTGAACTAAAACAGCCAGCAAACTTTCTAAGATGTCTCAGAGACAAGGACACCTACATTCCCTTCAGAAAGCATTTGGACATCATCACTCTTAACTTTGCAGTGCTGCAGGTTTGTTCTACAATCATTTAAACTGATTTTTTTTCCCTCACTAATCAACGCTCAATACCCAGGAATGACAACGCGAAAACAAGATTTTACAAAATTTTTAAACTTTTTCAAATAAAAAGCATTGAACTATTACATGTACATAAATATTTCAAACCCATACTCAGTACTTCATTAAAGTACCTTTGGCAACAATGTCGGCTTGGAGTGAAATGAAATTTAACGCATGTGCATGCACCTACAGCCCCGCCCTGACTCCTCCCAGAATTCTGCATATTTTAATATGCAAATTAATATAAATATCTACCTTCTGTTCAGTGTTTGGTTAAAAAACAATGGAAAAGGCACGTGAAAAAAAGAATTTCAGTGAATGTGAAGTGGAGGCAAGGAAAAATTTACTATTTGTTGGCTTATGCAGTGGTATAAGCAATAAAGGCGTGATGGAGACAATCGAAAGTTCAAGCTCAGAAAGTCACACAGAGCCGAAATATAAAAAGAATTAGACGTGAGTCACAGCCCACCGTCTGTTTTTTCTGTTTCAGACAGTATTACAAAAGCTGACCTCCATGCAATGGTCAGGTGGTGATGGTGCTGCTGTGCCGAGCATGTCTTTGAGCGCTGGCTGCACATACACCTCTGCCTCAGAAACCGCTATTTGGTCAGGGTCAGTGTCATCATACAGTGTCTCTTCAGGTATGGGCAAGCCACGATTGTGTGCCATATTATATATGCAGCACACTACATGCTTGCACAATGCGACACACATTCTGTGCACTAGAAAGCAGCACATTAATACAGTGGAAATTCTTTCTATTTACATAAGCAAATTCATTCTCTGAAGGCACCTTTATAGTGTAGTGACGGCACTGAGCGCCACAACGGACCGATTCTCTGCTCTTTACATGGTTATTTGAGGAAACCCAATCTCCTTAAAAGAACTGCTTGCCTTTTGCCACACTAGTTGGAAAAAGCACCCGTGACTGTGTGGAGCTGCCATTTTTGTAGATGCTCCTGCTATATATGATGTAACGTCAGCTCATTCTTTTGGTGATTCATCCCTGGCTGATGAAACTTGTCCATTGCTGTTGCAGTTGACCACTCCAATTACGTTTGGGAAACTGGACATCTCTGTGAATTGTGCTTTCATGTTTTCCAGTTCAACCACAGTGTAAGGAAATCTTATCTCTCTGAATGACAAGCAGATAATAGCATTCTATACAGCTGGCACGGCGCGACTCAGTGATGACTGAGAAATACCCGATCATTCAACAAGTTCACATTGAAAAGCTCTGGTTGCTATAAACCCGAGAGTGGACAGAACTTGCAAAGGAGCAGGTAGAGCACAATTCCTCAAAGTCTGCCTTTGTAAAGCCGGTGCCAGTTCAGCACTCAGCTCCAAGAGGACAGCTCTTGGAAATCAAAATCAACTTAGAAGCCAGTCATCATCACCTATAAATACACGCTCTCTTCCAGTTCTTTCCTTTCTAACAACAGTAAAGCAGCCATGGTTATTGGAATAGTTTGGTCTTTCCGTGCAACATTGCATTGTTACAGAATGATTACAATCAAGTGAATTAAATTTGTAAACAATAAGCAATTAATTTCAGTGTACAGGCAGTCCCCGGGTTACGTACGAGATAGGGACCGTAGGTTTGTACTTAAGTTGAATCTGTATGTAAGTTGGAACAGGTACATTATTTTAATAAATGCTCTTGTTGACTGACTGTAACCAAGTGCTCTGCCAATGAATGATGGGAGTTTCACCTCTCTCTGACCTTTTTATTATTTCTACTTTATTTTCAATGGTGATGGTTTTTTTCTCTTCTTTACTGTATCACCAGCACTTGCATCAGATTTGTGTTTCAGAGACATTGTTGAAGGGTGAAGGCAAAAGATTAAGATGAGCTCTTCTGCACAGCACTGTATGGCTATCACAGCAGGTAGGCACCCGTCATCAATATGTCTGATGTACTGACAAGAGACAACTTCCTGCTATGTGGGTACAAGCAGGCTTGCTATTGAGAATGAATGGGGCAGCGAGGGGTGGTTCACCACCAGCCCACCTCACAGTCAGCCATTCGATGCACACTACAATGCTACCCCCCGCCGCCCCGTTCACCCTCAATGGCCTCCGTTCAGCCACAACTGGGTCACTGCTTGCAGCATTACCAGCTGCCCACTGAAGAACAAACGGGCCAGCCGTGTGTGGTGGGCAGGCAGTGAAACCACTTGCCTGCTGGGTGCCGCCCAAGGGACACTGCACTGTGCGAGCAGCAAAATCGCCCCCCTCCAGCCTCCGTCCAGCCACCGCTTGCAGTGTCCCCAGGCCGAAGATGACAGAGCGGCAGTTACTGAGGTGCATGTGTCGCAGCTGCGGCCCATTCGTAAGTCGTAGGTTGGATGTCCACAACCTGGGGACTACCTGTATTTGATAAAAACCAGCATCATAGATATGAATCTAAAAAAGAAAAGCAGACCACAGAAACAGTAGCACTGCTTTGACGCTGGATGCCACCAGTTTGTGAAACTGAGCAGAAAAGTGTGTACGCAAGGGGGCACCCTGCCATGAAAATGGGCATGGCTTTATGGCAAGTTTAGTTTTTAATCATCTCGAAGTGAGTATGGAAACTGGCATATGCAACAATTTTGTGCATACACACTGTTTATAAATGAAGCCCCAGAAGAAAAGACGTTACAAACAAAGCTAGAATCAAAGCCGAAAAATCAAAACAAACATTTGTCTCGGCCAAAATTTGTAACAAGAATCCTAGTAAAAAAATCAAAACAAATAGATCAAAAATTAAAAAAAAAAAGTTTAACTAGAATTGTGTTAGCAAGAAGATCATGATATCCACAAACCTTTATAAGGGAAGGTCCTAGCAGGTGAACGTTTAAACTGCTGCACCAGTTACATTAGATGCTGTGACCTCTAAGAGTATACCCCAGCAATTGGGAGTGCGTTCTAACAATAGGACTTACAAAATAGCCATGAAAACCTTAAAAAACATATTTCTTTAACAGTTTGTGTCAATCTGTAAATTAGAATTATGGAGGCTGACCATGCAACTTCAGTTTTAAAATCACTACACATCTCCAGTTAAATGTATACATGATTTTGAAAGTCACAAGTCCCTCAATTACAAAACTTACTGATATGTATAGTTAGAACATTAGTTAAACGAGAACAGGCCATTTAGCCCAACAAAGCTTGCCAGTCCTATTCATTTAATTCTAAAAAACATCAAGTCGGGTTTTGAATGTCCCTAACGTCTTACTGTCTACCACACTACTTGGTAGCTTATTCCAAGTGTCTATCGTTCTTTGTGTAAAGAAAAACTTCCTAATGTTTGTGCAAAATTTATCCTTAACAAGTTTCCAACTGTGTCCCCGTGTTCTTGATGAACTCATTTTAAAATACCAGTCTCGATCCACTGTACTAATTCCCTTCATAATTTTAAACACTTCAATCATGTCACCTCTTAGTCTTCTTTTGCTTACACTATATAGGCTCAGCTCTTTTAATCTTTCTTTATAATTCATCCCTTGTAGCCCTGGAATCAGCCTAGTCGCTCTTCTCTGGACCTTTTCTAGTGCTGCTATGTTCTTTTTTTTTTTTTTTTAATTTTATTACAATCCATACAAAGCAATCAAGTTTTTAAAAAAAAAAGAATTGAGTTAAGAACAGATCGATCCCCACCCTGAGAGAGAGAGCAAGCCAAGCGTAAAATTTAAGGCTTGTAAAATACCTAAATTAATAAATTCTCTGTGCATTATAAACTTATTTTAAAATATTACTGATTAGATCCTGCCATGTTTTGAAAAAAGTCTGTACAGATCCTCTAACTGAGTATTTGATTTTTCCAATTTCAAATAATATAACACATCGGTTTCCTACTGACTTAAAAGAGGAGAGTTTGGGTTCTTCCAGTTTATCAGAATAAGTCTGCGTGCCAACAGTGTAGTGAATGCAATCACAATTTGTTTGTCTTTCTCCACTTTAAGCCCTCTGGAAGAACCCCAAACACAGCTGTTAATGGGTTAGGAGGGATTGTGAGTCCAAGGCTGTCTGAAGGTAATTAAAAATTTTGTCCAGAATAATGTTAATTTGGTGCAGGCCCAGAACATGTGACCTAGTGAGGCTGGGACTTGGTTGCAACGTTCGCAGGTTGGATCATGCCCTGGAAACATTTTGGAGAGTTTTAGTCGAGACAGATGTGCTCGATATATAATTTTGAGTTGTATAATTGTATGCTTTGCGCATATGGAGCTCGAGTGAATTCTCTGCATTGCTACTTTCCACTCCTTTTCTGATATATTAATTGAGAGATCTTTTCCCAGTGTCCTCTTGGATCTTTGAAAGGAAGGGATTGTAAAATGATTTTATATATTGTAGAGATGGAGTCTAAGTCCTTGAGATTGAGCAATATTTTTTCCAGCATGGATGAGGGTGCAAGATGAGGAAAATCTGGAAGGTTCTGTTTAACAAAGTTCCTGATTTGAAGATAGTGAAAGAAATGTGTAGCTGGAATGTTAAATTTGGAATGTAATTGTTCATAGGATGCAAAGACGTTGTCTATATAAAGATCTCTAAGCAAGTTAATTCCAAATTTTTCCAGATATTAAAACTGCATATGTTTGTGAAGGTTGAAAGAGGTGGTTCTCTTGCAGGGTGCCACAGATAGAAGCTTCTCCGTCTTAAAATGCTTTCTACATTGGTTCCAGATTCTAAGTGAGTGGAGCACAATTGGGTTATTAGTGTATTGCCGATAACGTGTGTTTATTGGAGCACAGAGCAAGGAATACAAAGAAGTACTGCAGGATTTTACTTCTATTGCGGTCCAAGCCTGTGTATGTTCTTCTATTTGTGTCCAGGTTCTTATCGCCTGTATATTTGCTGCCCAGTAATAAAACTGGAAGTTAGGTAGAGCCATGCCGCCTTCTGCCTTTTGTCTTTGTAGGGTCGCTCTTTTGATGCGTGGATGTTTTGAATTCCAAATAAATGAGGTTATTGTTGAATCTAATTGCTTAAAAATGATTTATTAATGTATATTGGGATGTTTTGAAATAAAAAAAGGAGCTTAGGAAGAATATTCATCTTAACAGTGTTAATTCTTCCAGCTAGTGTGAGATGAACCATCTATGTTTAATTTTTTTCCATGCAGACGCGAAATTTTGTTGATAAAGAGCTTTATGTTTACTTGTGATGTTTACCCCGAGGTATTTAAACTGTTCTGCAATGATAAAAGGTAGGGTGTCTAATCTAATATTATATGCTTGAGAATTCACTGGAAAGAGTACACTTTTATTCAGATTAATTCTGAGACCAGAGATCTTTTGAAATTCTGTGAGTGCTGCTAAGACTGCAGGCACAGAATTTTCTGGGTCCGATATATACAGTACCATGTCATCTGCATATAATGAGATTTTCTGTTCCAGTCCTTCTCTGCTAATCCCCTTTATCTGATCAGTATTTCGACAATGTATTGCCAGTGGTTCAATGGCAATGCAAACAGCAGCGTGACAAGGGCATCCTTGTCTAGTCCCACGTTCTAGTTTAAAGTAGTCTGAGCAAATGTTATTGATACAAACTGAAGCTTCTGGGTTAGTATACAGTAATTTAATCCATTCACAAATGTTTGGGCCAAACCCAAACTTCTCCAATGTAGTAAAAGGTATTTCCATTCAATCATGTCGAATGCTTTTTCTGCATCCAATGATAATAATATTTCTGGGGTGTTTGATTTAGTTGGTGAGTATATTACATTAAACAGGCGTCGAAGATTTGAAGATAAGTGTCGGCCCCTAATAAATCCAGTTTGGTCTTGTGATATTACGAGGGAGCACTTTCTCCATCCTTCTAGCTATGATTTTAGAGAGTATTTTAACGTCGTTATTCAGAAGTGAAATTGGTCTGTATGATGCACATTGTAATAAGTCCTTATTTTGTTTTGGAAAGACAGGTTTGTGGAAGAGATTGGTTATCTATGGCTTCTGTAAATGTTGCAAATAGGAGGGGAGCTATCTGAGCGGAGAATTTCTTGTAAAATTCTGCAGGGTAGCCATCAGGGCCTGCTGCTTTCCCACCTTGGAGTGACTTTATAGCATCTAGTAATTCTGATAATGCAGAGGTTTATCAAGTTCCTCCACACTAAAGCGTCTATTTGTGGTATCTGTAATGTATCCAGAAATGCATTAGATTGTGTATTGTCTTCTTTAAACTCAGTAGTATATAGGGATTTATAGTAGTCTCTGAAAGTGTGCATTATATTTTTGTGTTCGACGATTTTATCTCCGTTTGTAGTAGTGATTACCGAGATTGTGTTGCGCACTTCTTGCTTGTGAATTTGTTGAGCTAAAAGCTTATTAGCTTTCTCCCCATGTTCATAGTAATGATGTCTGGATTTGTAAATTAGTTGTTCAGTTTCTTTAGTTGTCAAGAGGTTTAATTCTGAATGTAGAGCCTGCCTCCTCCTATGTAGAGTCTCGCTTGGTAGTCTGGCATGTTCTTCATCTATTTTAGTAATTTCGCTTTTTATCTCTGCTACTTTCTTGGCCTCGGATTTATTTCTGTGGGAAAGATATGAGATAATCTGTCCTCTTAAGAAGGCCTTAAGAGTTTCCCAGAGTATTCCTGCAGAGATCTCGGGGATGTATTTGTCTCTAGAAAGAATTTGATTTGTTTGGATATAAATTCAGTACAATTCTCGTTAGCTAATAGAAGCGGTTGAGGCCATCTGCGGGTGAGTGTATGGGGCTTAGTAATTTCAGCTCCAAGATCATCGGTGCATGGTCAGAAATAACAATAGCATCGTATTTACAAGATTTAATCTTAGGCAAGAAGTTATTGTCTATAAAGAAGTAATCAATCCTTGAGTAGCAATGATGTACTGGTGAGTAGAAAGAATATGTTCTTGAATTTGGGTTTAAAAACCTCCAGGGGTCTGATAAGTTGTGATCAGTTATAAACTTTGTAATTATTTTTGCAGTGTTAGATGCCGTTCCCCCTGTGGAGGAAGTCCTATCTAAAAGTGGATTTAGAACACAATTAAAGTCCCCAGCCATTATAACTTTATGAGTGTTCAGATTGGGAATGGATGCAAATAAATTTTGTATAAATTCCTTATCATCAACATTAGGTGCATAAACATTTATCAAAATCATTTTACAGTTAGATAAGTCTCCCATGACCATTACATATCTCCCTTCAGGATCCAATACTACATCTGATGCTACAAATGGTATTCTCTATGTATGAGAATTCCCACACCTCTAGTTTTCTTTGTAAAACTAGAATGGAACATTTGGCCAGTCCAGTCTTTTTGCAGCCGGAACTGATCCTTGCTTAGTAAGTGGGTTTCCTGTAAAAATACTATTTTAGCATTTAGACCTGTTAGGTGAGAGAGTACTTTCTTTCTCTTTAATTCGTGATTCAGGCCTTTAACATTCCAGCTTACGAAGTTAACTGTCCCATCATGGAGACACTGATTCTGAGTTTTTGATGTCATTTTATAGTCTTATTATAATTATAAAGATTGAGAGGATAGATTAGGTATAGATCAGGCCTGCTCTCTTTCTCCCCCTTAAACCCCCTCCCTTTTTGCCTCCCAAGTGAGGCTAAAACCCACTTCACACAGTCCCAGTCCTCTGACATACCCAGAGACAGAGTACGTCCAAAGCAAAACAAGCTCCAATGCAGCGGTGCTTTAGGGTTAAAAGATAGAGATATCTCTAAAAAAAAAAAAAGGAGTTTTGCACTTAAAATATATATATAGTCTTCAGCAATTTTAGTGCATTAAGATGATACACCCAGATAATAAACCCGGGGGATGGTGTTAAAAATGTGTCCAGAAGAAGCATAACAAGTCTTAATGCAGTAATAGCAATAACAGTAAACCAAGGGTATGATATTGAACAGTCTCGTTTAGGGTAGAGATGAAATAATTAGAAAAGAAAAAGAGAAAAAAAAGGAGGAAAAATAATAATTAAGCACAATAAAACATAAACAGATAGCGCCCTAGTAATACTCAGTAATAATGAGAATATATTAGAATATATGCTGATAAAACCCGTATTTTAAAACGAATAGATCAGACAGTAGATTATTAATCTTTGCTTTATCATTAACCGCCATGACTCACTATTATGTATCTATGTATCAGAATAGTCCTGGGATCAGCTTTCTTAATTCCTTTTCTGCTTCTTCCTTGCTAGCGAAGACATAGAATTGACTCTGCCATTCCAGTTTCAGTTTTGCCGGATACAGGAGGCTGTATTTGACACTGGCTTGCCGTAGCTGCTGTTTAATATTATAGAAGGCTGCGCGTTTAGTAGCTGTTGCTGGAGAGAAGTCAGGGAAGATACGAATGTGGTTATTTTCATATATAATATCTTCCTTGTTTCTGAGGAGTGCCATCACCTCTAGCTTAAATGATAATCGTTCAAAACTAACTATAAAAGATCTGGGTCTGGGTCTGACGGTGTTTGATCCGCGTACGCGGTAAGCCGCTGCTATCTCAGATTCTGCTTTAAAGTCGTCCCCGATTATTTCAGAAAAAAGTTCAGCTGCGAATTTCACAGGGTTTGAACTTTCTCGATTCTCAATGTCAACCTTCAATTCTGACATTATACCTTCTACTCCCATCTTCTAAAGCAGCCAGTCTGTCTCCAAGTTTTTCTCTGAGTTTTTTGCATTCGGAACTGACATTTACTGCTCTTTCCTCGGCACTGGCAGCTAAATGTTCGGCCATTTCAATCCGATTCGTGAATGTCTCCTTGAAATCCTCCAATTGATCAGTAAGCATGCTCAGTTTAACCGAGTTTTCCTGAATGCGCTCTTCAATTTTACCCAGCACCTGTCGAAGCTCAAGTTGCACCTCTTGATGCAGCCTTTCATTTGCCTGTTGGAATTCCTGTCGCAGCCATTCATTGGCCTGTTTCAATTCCTGTTTCAGTCTCTCAAGTGCCTTTGCCGTTGCTTTCTCATTAGCCTTCTCGCTTTTCTTTATATCTTGCGTGAGCTCAGCGAGCAACACCTTCAGTTCAGATAGTTCAATTGTGCTTTCTTGTACCGTAGATGAAGCAGCAGACTTTGCTGTACCCGGTGTCCCAGATGCTCCAGGCTCGCGTAATTGAAGCCGCGGACTTCACGGCCCTTTCCAGTTTCAGGTAATCTTCTCCAATCGGCGAGCTATCCAGATCTGCACTCCCGATCGCACCTTCGCTTCCCTTTTCGCTCTCAGCCGGCGACCGTGGTCCCGAGAAGTCTGTGCTTTCACCCATCTGATCCAGGTCTGTCTCTGAAAGGCCGTATCTTGAACTGGGGCTTGCTGATCGCAGCTTGAATGTAGCTTTAGTTTTCGATTCTTTCAAACCCCATTTCTTGTTGGCCATGTTTATATGTGCTTACATATACTGTAGCAGTCCCTCTCGGGTTGAATAAATGCAGGATATCTCAGGATAATAAGCAAATAATATGAAAAATAACACCACTGCTAGCGGAGCTCCACTTCATACGTCCATCTCTCGTATCGGACGAGATCAAATGTCCTTTTTATAGCCTGGAGACCAAAACTGCACACAGTACTCCAGATGAGGCCTCACCATTGCGCTATAAAGCTTGAGCAGAACTTCCCATAGCTTCTCAATTGTTCCCTTAATAATTGCTTTTAATAATTTACCTCTAAGGCACGTTAAGTTTACTGGCCTATACAGTAGTTACATGGATCTGCCCAACTGACCTTTTTATATAACAGAATAATATTTGCCATTTTCCCTGCCACTCTGAATTTCCTGAGAGTTCAGTTACTTCCTAAAAATATATGTCATGGGTTTATAAATGTACACACTAACTTCTTTAGTTGTAACACGAGGATAAAAATGATCTGGCCCCGGTGATTTGTTTGATTTTAGCCTATTTAATGTAAGTAGTACTTCCATTTTCTCACATGAGAAGACCTCAGAAAAATGTTAGTTTGAAGTACCTGCTATTTCACTGTCTGTTTATTTGAATTGATAAATTGTGTTATATTTTAGTGCAGACTCAGAGCATACAAAGAAAACTCAATACAAGACCTGCTTAAAGTTCCATGGATAAATGAAACTACTTCTTGTTGAATGATATCAGAGAATGCCTCATCATCAGCGTGTGTGTCTTTTATTGGTGTTGTGTCGTTGTCAGCTGTTCCGAGAGGACATGCATGTAAGAATCTCATTGTACTGTGACAATAAACCTGAACTTGAAGACTGACTCACTGTTTTGCCGTACAGCATTTGCTTGTTAGAGCTGCTGGAAACTGCTCAACTCAACCGGTTGTTTGTTCATTTCTTGCTGTAATTTTCAGGTCACCTCAATGATAGAGTGAAAATGCTTCAATTTTAATCTTAACTTTGACTAATAAGCAAAAATAACAGAGTTCCGCTTGTAAATGGCAGAAGCAGCTCACAGGTCATTACATCTGCATATAATTGATGACGTGGTCTACAGTTACCTATTCATCTCTGCGTGAGTTTTTCTTGGAGGCAAACGCTTCAGAAACAAAGTGTCTGCACACCTTGAAGGGAGGACTTCAAGCCTGAAATGTGTTTCTGGAAGCAAGCCTGCATAGCCTTCAGCCAGCGGTGATCAAAGTGCTTTGTCCCGTTTCTTTTAACTCTAAGGACTACTGTACCAGGATATGACTGAAAGCTCCTCATGTGGCTTCCTGAGAGAATTCCCGACAGATTTTAACAGTAAACTGTGCTTTACCTCATTTAGCCTTTCATTTAACTTGTTTGGTCTTTCTTAGAAAGGAAACATTTGATACATCTGCTGAAACAATCTCCTGCCTCCATGACGCTCACATGGAAAAGTTATTAGGAATACAGTGGAGCTGCATGGTAATGAACACAGACGTCTTCTCAAAGGAAATTAAATCATGAGGTTTGTGGTTCCTTCTGTCTTCAGAGAAACTCTCCTCAAGCTGCTTCCTCTACCGTTGTCTGCATTGATGGACTGCTGACTAGGAAACCACACCAAATCAAATTTCCTAAATGAATCCCCAGCACTTCATAGGTAGACTTGCATTCTGGTCTGGACCTGACCTTGAAAGCTACTGTAAAACAGGGCTGCCTGCATAATACTAAAATTGGGAAGTAATAATTTGAACAGGATGGGATGACTTTTTCATTGCTTAGCCACTTTCATAGCTTTTTGGCCAAAAGTCCTTGTTATGATATTCACATCTGAGATGTTAGGTTAACCGAGAGTCAAGTAGAATGGCCACCTGCTTGGCATTCTAAACGTGCACTCATAGGATTCACGCTGACATCTAGGGATCCATTAGGGGCTAACATGAGAACTAAAGAGGCTAAGCAGATAAGAACAATAGTGGTGCTTTTCTGATACATGACCTGTTGTGCTGTGTCATGGGTTGGGCTGGGGTTACCAATGACCCAGTGGAGGTTCACTTCTAGCAGGGAAGAACAAAATGTTCAATTCACAATTAGTTAAGGGACAAATTGGATGATGGAGGACAGGAAAACATTCCCAGATCTTGCTGATTTCCATTGAAGGGAGGCCCATCATATGGTTTAATTTTGGATCCATCCTGGTAGATGTCAACAGTGTTGGCTAACAGTGGCTGTGTAATGGTGTGTGGTTTTGATAACATACTTCTATATTTGATTGCCACAGAATATTTGAACAACATACATCCATTGAGGGCAGCAGTGTACCAATGTATGAATGGGCCTTTTCAACAGTGATTCCAAGAGCACAGAATCAATAATTATAGAGTAGCATGGCTTGGGTGGACAATTGACTCAGCCAGACCAGGTGTTGACGCTGTCCCCTAACACTTTCTCCTCTGTAGACCATCAGAAGAAACCACCTCCTAAAGAGGTCTGGCCCCCTTGAACAACTTCTCTTCCTTCCTTGCCCAGAGGGGACTGGGCGGTCTCATGGTCTGAAATCCCTACAGATTTTATTTTTTTCTCCAGCTGTCTGGAGTGTTTTTTTTGTTTTTTCTGTCCACCCTGGCCATCGGACCTTACTCTTATTCTGTTAATTAATGTTGACTTATTTTATTTTTCTATTCTTCATTATGTAAAGCACTTTGAGCTACTTTTTGTATGAAAATGTGCTATATAAATAAATGTTGTTGTTGTTGATGACTTCTGCTGTAATTGAGCTCTGTCTTGAATTTGTGTCTTACTTGCCATTTGCATAATTTTCAAGTATATGGGGTGGAATAATTTGTTATGTTTATTTTACTATATATAAGGTATACAGTGATAGTCCGAGGAAATGACAGTTTGGACAAAATAAATGTTGGGGCGTCCATTTACTTAAAAAAAACAAAAACAAATGCTTGATGGTGTCAAAAACAGAAAAAAAAATAAACGCCTTCCATTAAGGTTGGGCTAACAGATTCTAGTACAGTATCTGTAGCTTATAGAGGAGCTCCATCGTTTGGTCGTGAAGTGACGCCTCTCTCTCAGTGGTTGAGCTTTCATGTCCCAGGGACTGGAAGGGGCGAAGTCAGTTGCCCTCACTGTGAGGTTTCTCAGTACTGTGGAGGAAAAGGATGACAACACATTTAGTGGCAGTGCCCTCTCTCGGTCCAGGGTGGAACTACATACCTAGGAAGAACATGGAGGATGACCCTCTTACATGCATGCATAACAATATATATTACTTCTTCTACTTAGGAGAGCAGAGGACTAAATAATAGTTAGAAGTATTGCATGGCTATTACAACACAACATAAAAACAAAATATAATATATAAAAAAACAATCAATAGCAAATATTATATTGTTATTATGAGATGCTAATGGTTCAATAACATTAATATTCTGAATTTTGTCTTGTATTAAGATTAGACAGTTTTGCTGTCTAGTTGGTATTTTGACATATCAAAATGAAGAAATATTTGTTGATTATATTAATGAACTGTGAAAGCTACAACATCTTAGATGTGCCTTGCCTAGGTATACCAAGAGGCAGTTTGGATTTGATTTTGTGCCAGAATGTGAAATGTAGTCCAATAAACAAGCCAAAGTCAAAAGCAGAAAGCTGAATGAACCAAATAAGGAAGCTCAAAATGTAATAGGGAAAACAAAGCAAAATGATCGAAACAGGGAAATCTAAAGAAACACACATGAAAAAGTCTTAAGGGGAATCTGCAATTTCAGACGGTCAGGATGTGTGTGCTAATGACCTTTATACTGTTGGCTTCATTACGTCAAAGACTGCCACCTCCAGTTATTCTTCAGGGGCAACCACTTTAGCAACAGTATACAAAGAAGATATGAAAAAATAAAACGGCGTTGGAAAAAAACTGAATATGAGGGGCATCCAAAAATTTCCAGACTCGGGCAATAGCACAGGAGTAGGGTGATGTTATCAACTACGCAGTTAGGTATCAGATGCCTAAAGTCTTGTTAATCAGTGGCATTGTGCTGTCATTTATTAAGCAAATGTGTGCATGAAGTGGCCGATTTTATTTTTTATATTAACTGGAAAAAGTATATCAAGTCATATCAAACATCAAGGCAGCGATGACTGCATTTTCCGAAACTGACAGATCTGTTAATAAAAAGTTTCACCATGAACAGTCTATTAATGAGAAGCATTACACTGAAGTGCTGAAGCGCCTGTGGGAAAGTCCAGAGCAGCAGAGCACTCAGTACTGCATTTTGTACCATGAGAGCTCAACTGTCAGCCAAACAGTTTCTGACTAAAGACAGTGTTGCTTGTTGCTTTGCACCCAGTATTCTCCAGATCTCACTCCTTGTGACTACTTCTTGTTCCCAGATTAAAATTAAGACCGAAGGTAAGATGATTTGCTACCATGTTAGAAATCCAGAAAAAAAAAAAAAGAAATTGCAGGAGGCTCTGGTCATGGTAACAAAAGATGAGTGCAGGAGCCGAATACAGGAATGGAGGAAGCACTGGGACAAGTTATCTCAAGGAGAGTATTTTATAGTGAGTAAGTTTAATTATAGGGTTTTTTTTAACAATTATAGGAACTTTGGAATACATTGCAACTAAATTGAAACAACTTCAAAACAAAAAGATAATATCAGAAAAGGAATCAATGCCACCAAAATAATTCAGAATAATGAGATAGAATTTTAAATTACCCCAAATTAAAAAGAATGGCTTCACATTTAGATATACTTTTACTCTTATCACTTTTCCTAATAAAATAAGCCCACTTATAGTATGCCCATCGCAATCATTCAAAGTTACAAAATACTGATTTTTGATCAGGTCAATTTATTCAAGTGTCAGCATCCAGAGAACTCAGCATATCATCAAAATGTCATAACAAGAACAGACTAGTTTATAGATTTGCAACCACTCAACCATTTCGGAAGCCTTCTTTTTTCCATTATGGATCAATGTGAAGTCAGACTGTAGTATGGTAGGTCTGCAGCTTGATAATCTTTTTTTTAATAAATAAATTATGGAACGGCCGACCCGATCTTCATGGGTGCACCCTCACACAGCTACGGGAGGTTAGTGAGGTAATTGGGGCGAGATGCACCTGCATGTAGGGTGTAGTCTGTCCCAATTGCCTCATAGGCTTTCTGCGGTGTGCAAGGGAGGCACTGCACCCCATGGAGTACAAAAAAGAAAGGAGATGGGTGGCATGGTGGCACAGTGGTAGCACTGCTGCTTTGCATTAAGGAGACCTGGGTTTGCTTCCCGGGTCCAAGTTTGCATGTTCTCTCCGTGTCTTGGTGGGTTTCCTCCGGGTACTCCGGTTTCCTCCCACAGTCCAAACACATGCAGGTTAGGTGCATTGGCGATCCTAAATTCTCCCTAGTGTGTGCTTGGTGTGTGTTTGTCTGTGCCCTGCGGTGGGCTGGCACCCTGCTCGGGGTTTATTCCTGCTTTATGTCCTGTGTTGGCTGGGAATGGCTCCAGCAGACCCCCGTGACCCTCTGTTAGGATATAGTGAACTGGAAAATGAAGAAAGGGAGAGAGAAGAAGGCAGGAAGACTGGAAAGAGAGCTGGAGCATGAGCGAGTGAGGACAGGCAGCCGGTGAAGGAGAGCCCCTTGATGGGAACGTGTGACTGATGCCCAGGTGATGAAGAAGTGATCGCTTTGGCCGAGCTTAGGGAACCAAAGTGATGTTGTGTTGAAATGGGATACTCGCTGCGAGCCCCAATGTCAGTGCCATGGTCTTTAGGGACCCAAGCCTAGGTCTGGAGTGGGAGGATTGTTATAGCCATGGAAAGTCAGGGCCCCGGACTCATGGAAGGTTTACTGTGACTGTCAGCAGGTCAACTCCTCTGCAGTGAGGCCTGTGCGGGATGAGCAGAGGAGACGTCGGTATTACTGGGACGCACCGGGGTTCTGATGTCAACAGACAGTCGTCTGCCTGTGTTTTTAACTTTGACTTTTAAAAGGATTCTTTATTTTGATTTTAACCTCCACTTTCATTTTTATCAGATTATTTATTTATTGAACTTTCTAAATTAATCTCTTTGTTTGATTTATTTTAATAAAAGCACTGGAGAACTCCTTGCTTTGTGGGGTATCCTCATTTGCTCGGCTCATCCTTGGGTTATGGTACAGGTGATGGGGGTTCCAGAGGCTCTCCAAAAAGAACATGGAGCCAAGCTACACCGTCAAATTTGGTGGCAGCGGTAGGATAAGCTGAGGTGGTAAGGGCTAAAGACTGGAAAGAGCAGCAAGTGGGACAGGTGCCTGACATTTAAAGAACCCATGGGTGTCAAGCCTGAGGAGGACATTTTAAGAACTGAACTTTTTAATGGACTGTTTTAGTTGTCATTTTCAGGTTATTGTTTCTTTTAATGTCCTGGTTTTTAAAGGGGGCTTGGATGTTGTTTTAGTGCTTTTATTATTTATTTATTTGTATTCTTATTCTTTTTTCTGTCTTTTCATTGCTGTAACAGTGATTTCTAACAACAGTAGCTGACTTAAGCCAGATGAGTCCCTTACTGGCTTTCTCCTGTCACAGATGAGGCTTGGCGTCACTCCGTCACAGCTCTGCAATGTCTCTATTGAATACTGACACATGCTTTCTACATCAGCTGTCCGCTTGTTTAAGGAATTCTTGTCTTGGGAGAAATCATTTGTCTTCGGGATCTGTTTATGTTTGTTTACAGCATGTTTCCAAGATACCTGGCTAATCAGGCATTAAAACTTTCCGTAGGACCACCCTTGACTTTGTATAAAACATCTGCTCATGGAGCTTACATTTTAGATGGGACTTATTTATTTATTTATTTACGGTGGTTGAAATAGATTACTTTTTAACTTTATCTGAGAAAAATAGACTATGCCAACATGTTTAACGTCTTTTCCCGTGTCCCCCCTTGGAAATAAATTCAGATGCTGGCTGGGATTTCAAAGCAGTTTCCTCAAAATCCATCCATGTGCTTTATTTGACTTTCAGAAGCAAAGTTAAAGAACAATTTATGTCTTTGTTAAATGAAAACTGCAAGAGCCCCCACTTCTTGGAAAGTGTTTTAATTCAAAATAATATAAAACTTAATGGCTTAATCTTACATGCCTGGGAGGTGAAGTCTTTAAAAGCACTCCTTCTGGTTTTGTTCAACTAAATTATGGTCTGCATTGAGCCAGTGTGTGACTATTTAAGTTTAATTATAAATAGTAGCACCAACAACTTAAAGGTGTTTTAAGAGTTCAAAGTGGAAGACGTACATACATCAACCTATAAAAAGTGTGATGAAGCCTTTGTCAGCAGTCTGGGGGAGCCGAGGCTCGAGGACATCAGATCACTAAACGCCATGCTCTTCATCTGGTACTTATATGTCTGATGAAGAAATACACTCTAGAAAATAAACACGTCCGCGTGTAAGGAGATTCCGAAATGGACTGCTGTGTTAAGGCTCATTTTGATCAAGCACAGTATCTCTGCTATGCGCCTTAGAATGTGGTACATGTTAGCAAAGGGAATGCTAGACAATTCCCTGACAGAAATGCAGCACACGACTATAAATTCAAATCTTAAATTATGAAGGTCCTGTTACAAAAAATTAACAAGTAAAGCTCAAGGGCAGAAACATGAAAACACCTAAATCAAGTCATTTAAAGGGATGCTTGGCCATCTACGTAATATTTGCAATGACAACACCTGGAATTCAGCAGGAGGAGATGAGAAACCAGATTACTTGGCTGACAGGGAATGCCCAGCTGGCAACGGCACCACTATTTTGGGACAAGGTGACCTCTAGGCAGAGGGAGAAGAGAAACACTGGCAGTATGAAAGGACGTGTAGGGGGAAGATCACAATGTATAGAGTGGAGTGCTTCCCAGAAAGGAAATAGGAAGGGATACCAGTAAAGATGAGGTCCCAGGTAGAAAGATACTGGAGGGCAGTCAGCCCATCAGTTGCTGGGATATCTGACCTATATAAGTGACCTAGTGAGGCCACGGAGGATAGGACGCTGAAGACTCCCACATCACCCCCTTAAGGAGTGATCAAATGCCACCTTGGAAAAGAGACCTGGAAGCAGAAGAAGTGAATGGACACCACGAGTCACAAGGAGTTGAATACTGAATGCAAGACACCCCCTTCCCCCACAAAAGATGGGTTAAAAGCTGCAGAAGGGCAGTTGAGAGGAGAATTTTGGGTGAAAGCTCAAGAAGAAGTGGCCAAGATTATTAGAAAGAGTGGTATGGATGAAGGAAGTAAGATGGCTTTATCAGAGTACAGTTTTGGCTAGCACTTAAAGAGTTTTCACATGCATTGTCCATGTGCCTGTGTGCTGAATCAGCAGATGACTAGTTACTTTGTTTCAATTTTCAATTAATTCGGTTGTAGTTCACACAACAAACTCTCAAGCAAACCAGAAGGCCTGTGGGAGTGTCGTGGAAAGTGAGCCAAAAGTGTACTCTGATAACAAAGCAGAGGGTCATAACCAGTTCAACTTTCATATGCAAAACTGAGATTTGCAAAGGAGCAAACAAAAGTCAGTTTCAGAGAAAAGTAAGGACTGAAATCATAAACCCAAACAACTCAGGCTATCTCAATTTGGGAAACCAGAATCCTAAACATGATATGTGCTATGGTTTGAATAAACTCACACAGTTGTCCATGCATCTACAAAAACTGTACTTCTGGTTGGCTGACTGCATAGACTAATAGCCATCATCCACACAGAGACACAGGTGGACTGAGAGACACAGAACTGGGCAAACTGGCTGCAACAGACAAAGCGCATGAAGCAATCTGTCAGTTAAATAAAAACTAGCAGAAAACAAAGACGTGACAAGGAAGGAGGCTGCAGCAACTAAACAGGGTGACACCACAAATAAGGCTGTTATGAGGTAATACAGGGAATTATAACCAGGCAACAAAAAAACTGAAGTAATATTGCAGGACTGTTATCAAAGGACAGACAGGGGTCAGAACAGAAAAGCAAATGAGAGCCAAATCGAACAAAACCAGAGATGATAACTAGTCAAGGAAGTGAAAAGAAGAAGTTCTAACCTTCTTTGTTTTAAATCCATTCTAATGTTATATTGCATCTTTTTCCCCTGGATTTTAGTTTTTTACTTAGTACTTTTAAATTGTGCAGAATTTGTTTCTGATTTTCTTTTTGTTTAAACACTTATTTAAAGATACTTTAATATTTAAACATCTTTCTGTGATGCCATATTATTTTACTATGGGCGCCGTCATTTTTCTTCAGGGACTAAAAAATTGCTAGGCTCTGAAAACCAGAAGTAAGCAGCATGTGACATGAGCGATAATCTATACTAATAAAAGGCAAAGCCCTCACTGACTCACTCACTCACTCATCACTAATTCTCCAACTTTCCGTGTAGGTAGAAAGCTGAAATTTGGCAGGCTCATTCCTTACAGCTTACTTATAAACGTTGGGCAGGTTTCATTTCGAAATTCTACGCATAATGGTCATAACTGGAACCTATTATTCTCCATATACTATAATGGACTTTAGCTCGATGGCCGTGGGGGGTGGAGCTGCGTGTCACATCATCACACCTCCCACGTAATCACGTGAACTGACTGTGAACGCAGTACATATAAAAGAAGGAAGAGCTCCCAAAGAGCGCTGAAGAAAAACGCTGAATACTTTATTTGCGAGATACAAGTTTAATGAGAAGACGCGAGGTATAAACGAGTTATAATTGCTGTAGCGAGAAACTTTTAAGTGCCAGGTCTTAACTAACATTAAATAAAGCCGTTGACATCGCAACATCACACAAGAGAGCAGCTCACGTGAACTGACTGAATGCAGTATGAGTGATCACTTCCAAGCATCAAACCTGTTCAAAAAACGCATTACACAATTGACAAGGTAGGAATCAAATATGCTCCAAGATGAGCTCCACAGCTAACGTGGTCTTGCGGAAGCAACGTCGTCACGCTGCCACCAAATACTCACAGAAAAATCCACAAGTTAATACACACGCTGTCTCTAGAGTTTCTCCACACTCAATGTATTCCTCGCATCCCCTTTATACCCTCTGATCTCCCATTTCAATTCAGATGCCTCCAATTTCCAGTAAGGCTCTGCGTCGCGATGACAATTAATAAGTCTCAGGGACACACCCTACAAAAGGTTGCCATTGATTTCAGGCAACATTGCTTTTCTCCTGGACAACTATACGTTGCATTCTCAAGAGTAAGCTCAGTGCACAGCTTGGTCATATTACAACCGGAGTGCTGAACTGACAACGTGGTATACAAAGAAATCTTTAACAGATAGTTATTGGTATATTTTCCCTCAGTTTAAAAAGGTTTTCTTTTCTTCTTAATAAAAATTTAAAAGCAGTTCTTTGTTGCTGCGAAGCGCGGGGATTTTGCTATGTACAGTATATATATATGTTGTCAGGGATGCCAGGGGCAACGACCCGGCCGGGATGCCGTGAGGGACCGGAAGAGGGTCAGAGCCCACCCTGGATCACGTGGGGGCCGCCTTCCTGGTTGCTCTGGGGGCCACGGGTACAGGGCATGGAAGCTCCACCCAGTAGGGGTCCGTGGTCACCGTCAGGAGGCGCCCCAGCACTTCCGCCACACCAGGAAGTGCTGGGGGGAAGATTTAGGATGGCACCCGGAGAGCTGCCGGGAGGACAGCCGGCACTTCCGCCACGCTGGGGCGTGGCCAGAGGAGGAATGCCGGGAACACCTGGGGCTCATCCGGGACTGTTTAAAAGGGGCCATCTCCATTCATTCAGCGCTCGAGTCGGGTGGAAGGAGGACAAGGCAGAAGAGGTGTGGAGGCGGCCCGAAGAAGGCATTTGTGGCCAGGACTGAGTGTGATATTGGGGTTTGAGCACTTTGGACTGGGTCTGTGTGACCATATCATTTGTAAATAATTGTAAATAAATGTGTGGTGGTTTAAGAACAACATGTCCGCCTGTCTGTGTCCGGGTCAGCTCCACAATGTACATATATGTATGTATGTATGTATGGTGTGTATATATATGTATATTTATCTGTATGTATGTATGTATGTATATATGTATATGTGTGTGTGTATGTATGTATGTATGTGTATATATGTGTATATATAGATATGTTTATATGTATATATGTTTATATATGTGTGTGTGTGTGTGTATATATATATATATATATATATATGACAGCAACACTCATAACAGTGACAAAACAATTACATTAACAATCATCTTACGTTATTTTTAAAATGTTTCCTTTTCTTTTTTATAACTTCTTTAACACACTACTTCTCCGCTGTGAAGCGCGGGTATTTTGCTAGTTAATTATAAAGGTCAGCACAAAGACTTTGTGCATAAAAACTTTTACTGATGCAAATGCATTTTCATTTAACAGACTTCTAGCTAAACATCTTTGACCCTCTTGACATTTGTTTTTTGGAACTTGGTGACAGATCGGTCTTGATTGTAGGATCAAAAGTTTAAAAGTTGGCATGAGTGGAAATGCTTTGTCTAAATTTGATGGATAAACCTTGAAACACTATACTAGAGACTATTTTTTAACTTTTTTCTGGTTTTTGGCTCTAGCTTTATTCTCTCTGACTTTCATCTTCAGGTCTTTTCTTATTAAAAATACTGTACTATCTTGAATCGTCGAGATTTGACTCTACAAAGCACTTTTTAGCTTCTAATAACACTAACAAGAAAAGAGTTGAGAAATTTTAGGAAAAAGGTCCAATACACGGATGTCAGAATCTGTCTGCCTCTGTCTTATATAGGTGATATATGATGACACAAAATCTCACATGTCCTCTGTGTCATGTGACTAGTAGACATAAACAATACAACCATCGCTTAAAAAAAAAGATTTAAGGATGATATAAAGTCTGAAAAACCAAGTCCCAGCAACTTTTACTCCACATTATAATTAGCATTATCACATCCTAAAGCCACGTAGACACTCAAATGGTAGACAAACAAAAAACACAATCAGTTAGTTCATTCCAACTGGCAAGAATTTACTGGAACTTTACAGGAACTTTTCCCAGTCTTGATTAACCAGCTGTGTGTGCCTGTTACCAGGCAACTAAATATTAATTCCTATACCATCTTTGGGTCAAATGTTGGTCCAATTTTGTGTTTGAAATCAGTAAAAGCTCCCTAC
Source organism: Polypterus senegalus (assembly GCF_016835505.1). Taxonomy (NCBI): domain Eukaryota; kingdom Metazoa; phylum Chordata; class Cladistia; order Polypteriformes; family Polypteridae; genus Polypterus; species Polypterus senegalus. Next base: position 186,968,906 of record NC_053157.1, read on the forward strand.
ATTTAATCTGTTGATGATGAAAACTTGTGACCTTGCCTACATGTATTTCAATTAATGAACAGTAACAAAATTTAAACATCTAATAATGTGTACATCTTACTATAATTTAATGGATTTTACACTGCATTTTGGGAAGTTTGTTTATTCACAAACTTGAAAAACATTGTAAATGTCATCTTTTCAGCTCAGAAATGTAAAGGCTTTTAGTAAAGTCCCCTAAATGTTTTAATGTTTATCGGATCCCCACTAAGGTCAGTTCAAGAACTTAAGGTAGCCCAGAAAGAGATCTGAAGATCTCACACATATCTACTTTTGCATATACCAGAAGTGATTGGTGCCGTGACAAGACAGGACATCTTCTTCATTTACCATGTATTCTTCCATATTCATGAAAACATAAGGGCATCATCAATATATATCAAAATGTATGCTCCCAATGTTGCCGGTTCAAATTCCATTACTGGCAGAAGGATCCAACTTATTAGGGCTCTGGTACAAGGAGGAACCTGAAAATTGCTCTGGGGGTGCTGTCCAATGGCTGACCCTGTGCTATGACCCCTAAAGGTCATGCAAAAATACAATTTGCCATATGGGATTAATATAGCATATCAAATAAAAATCAAATAAAAATATTCATAATAACTATTAGTGGCATTGAAAGCTTTGTTGCACTCATTCTCCTCAATGGTCCTAATTGCATTGCTGGGCAAAATACAAATGTAATTTATTGACTTCAGTTAAAACATTAAAAAAATTTTCTCCAGTGTGTTCTGCTTACTACTAAGGTCAAGAAAATCTGTCTATTCAAGAGGCTCTGAGAGACTGCTTTGGAACTACAGACTGGGATATATTGCTTGGGTCACATAGTGAGAACATTGAAGAGGCTGTTAAATGCACAAATGATTACATCAACTTCTGTATGGACATTGTAGTTCCAGTAAGAACAGTACGCTGCTATGCTAACAACAAGCCATGGATTACAAGTGACATCAAAGGCCTTTTGAACCAAAAGAAAAGGGCTTTTAAAGGCAGTGATCAGCATGAGCTCAAGCGCGTGCAGAAGGAACTCCAAGTCCAGCTCAGGATGGCGAAAGAGCAGTACAGGAGAAAGCTGGAGCAGAAGTTGCAGAACAACAGCATGAAGGAAGTGTGGGATGGGATGAAGATTATCACTGGCTGCAGCTCGAAGCGGAGTGCCGCCATCGAGACAGACATGGAGAAAGCAAACCAAATGAGCAACTTCTTTAATAGGTTTGATCACCCTAACCCACTCTCACCTTGGAGTACTGCATCCTCCAACCATCCTTCTGCTGATACCAGCATAGGTGAGACATCCCCACCCACAATTACAGCAGCCCTTTTGAGCAGAGAGCTGCAAAGCAGCGGGTCCAGATGGTGTATCGCCACGACTGCTGAAGGCCTGTGCGTTGGAACTGGGGAGTCCTCTACAGCGCATCTTCAACCTGAGCCTGGAACAGGGGAGAGTCCCAAGGCTTTGGAAAACATCTTGTATCACCCCTGTCCCAAAGGTATCACGTCCTCGTGAGCTGAATGGCTTCCGGCCTGTTGCTCTGACGTCACATCTGATGAAGACCATGGAGCGGCTGCTGCTTCACCACCTGAGGTCACAGGTCCGCCACACCCTCGACCCTCTGCAGTTCGTATACCAGGAGAAGGTGGGAGCGGAGGATGCCATCATCTATATGATACACAGAACCCTCTCCCACCTGGACAGAGGCAGTGGTGCTGTAAGAATTATGTTTTTGGACTTCTCTAGCGCCTTTAACACCATCAAACCTCTGCTCCTTAGAGACAAGCTGACTGAGATGGGAGTAGACTCACACCTGGTGGCATGGATTGTGGACTATCTTACAGACAGACCTCAATATGTGCGTCTTGGGAACTGCAGGTCTGACATCGTGTTCAGCAATACAGGGGCGCCGCAGGGGACTGTACTTTCTCCGGTCCTGTTCAATCTATATACATCAGACTTCCAATATGACTCGGAGTCCTGCCACATGCACAAGTTCGTTGATGACACTGTTATTGTGGGCTGCATCAGGAGTGGGCAGGAGAAGGAGTACACGAAGCTAATCAAAGACTTTGTTAAATAGTGCGACTCAAACCACTTACATCTTAACACCAGCAAAACCAAGAAGCTGGTGGTGGATTTTAGGAGGCCCAGGCCCCTCATGGACCCTGTGATCATCAGAGGTGACTGTACACAGAGGGTGCAGACCTATAAATATCTGGGAGTGCAGCTGGATGACAAATTGGACTGGACTGCCAATACTGATGTTCTATGTAAGAAAGGTCAGAGCAGACTATACTTTCTGAGAAGGTTGGCATCCTTCAACATCTGCAGTAAGATGCTGCAGATGTTCTACCAGACGGTGCCCTCTTCTACGCGGTGGTGTGCTGAGGTGGCAGCATAAAGATGAAAGACGCCTCACGCCTGGACAAACTTGTTAAGAAGGCAGGCTCTATTGTAGGAGTAAAGTTGGACAGTTTAATATCTGTGGCAGAGCGACAGGCACTAAGCAAACTCCTGTCAATCATGAAGAATCCACTGCATCCACTGAACACTGTCATCTCCAGGCAGAGGAGTAGCTTCAGTGACAGACTTTTGTCACTGTCTTGCTCCACTGACAGACTGAGGAGATCGTTCCTCCACTACACTATGCGACTCTTCAATTCCACCCAGGGGAGTAAATGCTAACATTACTCAAAGTTATTGTCTGCTTTTTCATTTTTATTACTATTTAATTTAATATTGTTTCTTTGTATCAGTATACTGCTGCTTGATTATGTGAATTTCCCCTTGGGATTAATAAAGTATCTATCTATCTATCTATCTATCGAAATATCTGGATCTATCTATCGAAATATCTGGATCGTATTACAATGGATGACTGATGGTTTAAACTGTACTAAGCATGTATACAAATAATCCTTTCCCAGAGAGCTTAAACCCCAAAATACTCAGTGAATTATAGGAGAGTGCAGTTTGAGCCATGGGAAGCCCATATTTACTTTTGATTCAGATGAGTGAATAACAAATATTCCCCCAACTAAATTGTAGGGGTAATATATGTTAGTATTCCTGAACCGATGGGTCCCCCATCGTACCTGATTTTTAAAGATAGTCTGGTTATCTATAGTTGTTACACAAAAAGAAATTCTCAGCTACACCTGAATTAATACTTACCAACAATTCTAATGTTTCCTGCAAACAGATCAGCACCATAAGACTATTTTTTTTATAAATTTGGCTGAGTCTGTAGTTGCATTTGTCCAGTGTTTCCAAAATTCTACAATTTTGTCTTCATGGAAATTTTCACCCATTTTGACTGTGATGCAAACAGAAAAAATTCAACAGGCCAGGGGCCTCATGTATGAATTCACGTGTAGATTCTATACTAAAGTTATATGCATGGAAGGCAAAAACAATATACTGTATGTATGCCACATGCAACACCAAGTGTCTTTATAATGTCAAATCAATATAAAATGTGCACACAACTTTAGCCATTCCCACCAGTAACCACATGTGGCTTAAAAATGTCCTTTTTTGAATATTCAGGATCTAATCACCATGTAAATCTGACCTTGTTTCTGAGGGATGCCCATACCACAAACCATGGAACAACAGAGGAAGAAACGGCAAAAAAAGAAACATGAGTGAATATGAACTTGTGGCATTATTGACCGAAGTCGAGAAACACAAAAAAAATCAATCCATCACAAAGCGAACACCCACAAAAAAGATGAATTCTTATTTTCATGTAAAAATGCTGTTATTTAAATATTACTCCAGAGCCCTATTGAGAATGCACTGCCTAATATAAAATGTGACAATGACCTTAGCAGCATAAAAAAACAGCTTTTCCATGATCATTCTCAAACCCACTTAACCCAAATCAGAGACAAATCAGCAGCATTTGTTTCTAACATTAACATGAATATCTTTAGGATATGAAAGGAAAGGCCAAGCAGACGCTGGGAATATGTGTAAACTCTGCAAAGACAAGCCCTGGATGCCACATTTGAACCAAGTGAGCTGGATGCACGAGCCTGAAGAGCTGATAACTTAACCATGATGCAGTTTCCATAGGAAAGCACTGAACGTCCAAAAGCAAAACAAGGAAAGAGCCACAGCAAAATCTGGACATCATAGTTCTGGTCCCTACGTACAGATTTACTAGCAAATGAGAGATCAAAGTAAACATTTCAAGAAATTTATTTTCTCTCCACTCTCCTGTTAATACATCAAATTATGTTTTCACTCTTAAAACTATAAGAAATAATTAGCTTTGAGATAATTATAAAAGATTGTAGTCATTATTCAGGGAATTGTGTACATTTATAATATAATTACACCAAGGCATTGGTCCAGACAGGGAAAATTAACAAAAAGAATATTAGAGGCACCACCAAGTGCTTTCCAAACTATTTCAATGGCCACCCCAAAGGACTTCGAGATTGTATAGAATTATCATTAATATAGCTAGATTTTAAATTTACAAAAATTTTTGATGAAAGTTCTTCTACAGTTAGTAATTCATCTATGACCAGTGAGTTTTATAAATGTCAATGTTAAATGTGAGACAAGTTACCTTGCATTTCTTCATCGAGCATTGGCAACTGTTCTGCGTTTAATGTTTTTTTTTTACTGTACATTTTCTGATTTTCCTTTCATTATTAGAGCAGCTTTAAAGTAGCCATTTTAGGAGCTGTTTCAATGTCAGTAATGCTAGTTTAGCTATGCCAGTCAATACACCTTCGGTAGCTGCTGGCTTGACACGTGATGTCTAAAACAAAGGTGTAATGAACAATAAATCTGACGCTCACCCAGGGACGAGCACAAAGGGGTGATTACAGTGGCTCAAGCCCCTGCCCTTTCATCTCCTGGGCACAAGTGCTCTTTTCACCCATCAGGAATGTGCAATCCTTTTTGTAGTAAGAAATGGATAAAAAACAGAGATGAGCAAAAGTCTTGTTAAAGCTAGGCAGGCTTTTATTTACTATCCCATATGGAACTAAACTAGAGTCTTTGACAAGGGTGTCACTACACTGTGACCTGTTGGTTTTGTTTTTTTATGTTTTAGAGCACAGAACAAGTGGAAGTCTCAGTACATAAGTGAAGCTACAGCCTGCTTATCTGTTGTGGACAAACAAGTCTATCAGATGGGGCATTCTTGTGGGCATTTCAACCAATAAGAAGGAGACAGGATGAACAGGAATGCCTAGGTGGAACGTTCTTCTGACCAATAAGAAAGAGGCAGGGTGATCCTAGAATCAACACAAATGCCTTACACTGCAAGTCTATTGGGTTTCAGTTGATTTCTACAGAGAAAATTGTCCACACGTTATGTAATACCAGCAAGCCTCCAATTTTTTAATCACTTGCTGAAGGAAGCTACCAGCAGTTGATTCTAAATGTACCCGATTGGCTGGTATTGTAGATTACTTATTGAAAACCTAAAAACTTAGGGGCTTTATATTACATAAAGAGGACAGCTGATGCAATTAAGTTTAAGTAGGATTAGCATATTGCTACTGTTTAGAAACTATAATAATCCTATTTTTTGTATCATAGCAGTTGAGTTGGGAGTCTCAGCAGCATTAGTTAGCATTTTATGCCTGGGTGGTAAAATCAAATAGCATGAACAAGAATTTGTAAAAATCTTATTCTTTCTGTTTTGAAGAGAGGGGAGGAGGAGGAGGAGGTTGGGAGCCTGCACTGACACAGCGCGTTGCTGCACCCACCACATCACGAACCACCTCAGGATCCCAAATCAGGACGCAAGCACTGACCTGCAATGTGTGACACCTCAGCACCACACTAGTTCAAATGGAGTGGAACAGTATGAATTTTTTTACAGTGGCTGGAGAGCCAATCCTGCTACCAACCCTCAAGTTCTGGATTCAGGTTAACGTCATACCCAGGAAGAAGCAACTGCAGGTTAAGGGACCAACAGAGTGGAATCACTGCTGGCATTTATGGAATTTGAACCGGCAAGGGCTGAAAATTAAACCACTAATACAATGACAAGAATTTAAATAAGAACTTGAATAACAAGAGCAACTCCTTCAATTGTGGTACAGTAAGAGTGATTGTCTCGCTGGTGCTAATGCTGCAAAAGCTTGTCTGTGTGGATACATCTGCCGACGAAGCCTGGATGTGGTGAAAGTTTCGAGTGGTCAAGGACTGGTTTTGTTCACTGGTAGAATATATTTCAGCCAAGGTTGTGAATATTACGGTATAATGTCCCTGATGTTACACCCAAATATCCAGTGAAATTAAAACCACAGAAACAAAAGTAGGCACTAATTTGTGTTTAGAATTAAAATGTAACAAATCCTGTCCTTTTAAGTGATGCCGTATCTCTTTTGTTAGCCACGGCCTGCAAACTGTCTGTGCACATCACTGAGCTGGCCTGTTATATTTTTTGCTGAATCATTAAAGAGGGAAAAAAAGAAAACTTAATTTAGTTCATAAGTGTAAGTTAGTCTTTGAACGCCCACTCAACTGGTAGGTCCTGTTCTGTAAAGTGTCAGGTCGGGGTCTTCACACCTAAACTGCATTTGCATGTATTAACAATCAGGAAGTAGGGGTATGTGATATCGGCAAAAGATGATATCTCATTATTTTCTAGGATTTCTGTTGATAACAATAAGTAGATGATGCTTTGCATCCTTCAAATATGTACATTGTACTAACTCCAGCTCGCTCTTTTCAATAGGATATTTACTGTTGCTTACTAATGATATTAATGGAAACAACATATTTAAAGGAATAGTCCACCCAGAAGATATATTTTAAATGCTACTTACTCCAGGTAGTCTGTAGTGGTGGTTGAGAAATATTTTTAATCTCATGCTTTTGTAAACATTGAATTTTCAAATTCAATGATGTTGATAAGTGATCATTGGTGGACAATGCCAAAGGATGTGAAAAATGTCCATGGAAAAAGAAAAAGTAAAATCTCATGTCTGCCTCTCCCTCTTATTCACTGGTGAAGTAACTGAGTAACATACTCGATAATGCCAGTTCGCACATCAGTAAAGCAACAATTAAGATATAGACGATACACACCACACACCTTTCTTTCTTGTAAGCACTGTGCCCTGTTCTTTGATTGCATCACTTTGTCTACGCACAGACTGACGTGCTTTGGTAAGGGCTGTGTTTTCAAGTCTCACATTCATTTGAAGACTACACTTTTCACCTGTCTTTGTTATGCCTGCAACCATGTGGGAGTCATAAGCACTTCATGCTTTGTAAATGTGCTTGCAGCAAAACAGTAAAAATATTACTAGTAAAAGAGGCACAAGCCATGATCAGATAAATTTATTGTGAATATTCAAATCTAAAATGTTGGCCAGTTTGACAGCCCTACTGCTGATTTATTTGTTCTGTACTGAAAATGAACTGAAACTGAAAAACAAATTACAACATTATGTTTGTGACATCCCTCAAGCCAAGGTGTGACATGACTTCTACTTCTAGATCTTGCTTGTAACCCCTCACTGAGCTTTAAAATGTTCCTTATCCACACATCAAGAAGGCTGGAGTTGGGTGGAAATGAATGGAGGCTCCCTGAGAGCACTGGCTTGATTTTAAAACATTCCAACATGTCTGAGTGGTAAAGGGATAAGTAGATGACCTGCCCTCAACAGAAAGTGAATTAAAATAGGGGGCAAATTTAACTTCACACTTTTAATATTTATATGTTTATAGGGCCATTATTATCATGTGTAACATGAAATATATTGCAGTTTTGATAATTTGCTTCATTTTGTTGGCTTTTGTCATTTTTACGTTTTGTCTGATCTGATGTTTCCAGAGCTTTCATCACCATGTTTCCCTCAAGAGCAAGCTGTACGTTGGTTAAAAGTCTCCTTCCCCCTTTAACAACATAGTGTTGTCATTTTGTGGGACTTGCATATTTAAAGCCAATTTTATATTTAATCATCATAAAAAATATAGTAAAAATTATCTGGCAAAGACATGGCCTATGAAAAGAAGAGCGAGGGGCAACTAAGGTGAAAGGTGTGCTTCAGAATTCAGTAGCTAAGGTTCTTATTTCACCGACTTCACAAATCCCAAGGCAGGAGGCGGTGTTGTAATGTTTTGACTAAAATGACCTTTAAAAATAGAGCAACCGTCAAAATGGTCATAATTCACAATTCCACAGTATATTGGCCTTGTTTGCTGACTCGGCTTGATATTAAACTGCTATTTATTGACCAAGTTAAAGTCTTTACTTTTGCACCAAGATCATTCCGGGATGAGTGATCTCAGTTCGAAATACAGAACGATGAGCCAAAAGCTTGAACTCATCTGGATACTATCTTGAGCACTGAAACAGATCCTATAACTTCATACATCTGGCGCTGTGTGTGGAAACGCGAAGAATAATTGCTATGTAAACTGTTAGCTTGGCCTGCTGCAGAGGCACCTGGGAGGAGAGTAATTTATTGATGATCATAAAATAGCAGATGCTTTAAAATATCATAGCAGTGTCCTCCTTACAACAAAAATGTAAATGCTATTAAGAAAGGATAAAGTGAAAGCTACATACAGAATATTTGTATCCTCTATTCTTTCAAACTTCACTATATATGAGTAAAGCGCACTTGATGATGGATGGATACAAATAAAAACTGACTGGTAATGTAAAGAAAACATTATGCGGAGATGTAAAAATCACCACCTGCTGTTAAAATGGAAATGGCTATGACCTGAAGTAAGACAATTCCAAGCCCTTATAATATGGCACAAAAATCCTTCCCAGCTGTTTAGAGATTTAGAGGTTCAAGGAAAAGGACAGGCCAGATGCACACTGTAGTAAAAAGCCACAAAAAGTTATAAATCCTAAAGACACAATAAAAAGTTTAGTTTTAACCTTGATGTCACTCCAAAGTCAACACAACAGAGGATTCCACTAGCATAAATCAGTAATAAATGGCACTTTAAAGCAAACATTTGAGACTCCTCCACCTCTTACTACCCTCACACTGCTTTCTCTAACCTTCTGTCTCATTCCATACTGACCACCTGTTCTCTGAATCCTCTATGCACCAATCTTTGAGTTTTTGTCCCCAGTGTTTCTCTGTGATTACTCAGCCCCCCCATTTCATATCCATGCTCTCCAAGTTATCACTTTTTGACCTAACCCGCGCCCTCAATTCTGCTGACCACAACCCTCTGCTTAAGTGCCAGAAACAGCTGGATGTGCTCCTGTGTCTCTGGATACATAACATCTGTGTTTCATGGCAAATCAATTCTGCCGCCTGTATATGCACGAAAGACTGAACCTTCTTCCACTTCTGTTCAGATATCTACGGTGACTTCAGAAAAAATTCAAACCCTTTCACTTTTCACACATTTTGTTATGTTGTAGCCTTGTGCAAAAATAATTTAAATTTATTTTTTCTACAGATCAAGGAACACTCAGTATCTTAAAAGAACAATTGGAAAACAAGTTTAGAAATTTTTGAAAATTTATTAAAAATAAAAATACTGAAATCTCACATCGACACAAGTATTCAGACCCTTTGCTATAACACTTGAAATCTGGGTCATTCTAGTCCACCGGTTGTCAATTCATTTGATATGGCATGATTAGGAAAGACACACACCAGTCAATAGAATGTCCCACAGCTGTCAATGTGCATCAGAGCAAAAACCATGCCATGACGGTGAAGGAATTGCCTGCAGAGCTTAGAGACAGGATTGGGTCAGGGCACAGATTTGGGGGAAGATGACAGAAAATCCCTGCAGCACTGAAGGTTTCCTCCATAATTCCTAAACAGAATAAGTTTGGAGCAATCATGATTCCTCCTAGAGCTGGCCATCCAGCCAGAATGAGCAATGGTTGGAGAAGGGCTAATGGTCACTCTAACTGAACTCCATAGAACCTGTGTGAATATAGGATAAACTTTCACGTGGCCAACACTCCACAGATCTGGGTTTATTGACAGAGTGGCCAGACAGAAGCTTCTCCTCAGTAAAAGACACATGGAACGGCACCTAAAGGACTCTCAGCCTGTTAAAAACAAGATTCTTTCTTGGTGCATGTGCTTTACTTTTCACACTGACCGGGATTTATGTAGCAGAAGAACGTGGAAGTTGCCGTTCGCACAGATTTATGCATTTGGATTTTATTGTGCATACGCACATTTCCACTTTTGTCTGTATGCCATGTTATAGTGTGAATTCTACGCATGGCATTATGCATGAGGCCCCTGGTGTGTTAAGCTTGTCGCCTCCAACTCAAGATGACTTCAGACCATAATCGCAAAGAAGTATTGAATAAAGGCTGTGGATATTTCTGTCAATGGAGTACTTCAGTTTTTTATTTTTAATAAAGTTACAAAAACTTCAAAAATCCTGATTTCTCTCTGTCTTTGTATTGGGTGTTGCTTGTTGATGTGGGGAAAAGTGAATTTAAATGATTTTAGCACAAGGCTGCAACAAAACAAAATGTCTAAAAAGTGAAGGAGTTTATTTGTTACTACTGTAACTGAGTTTGCCTCTTCCAGTTATACTTGCTTGCAAGGGATATCTGGACAATGTTCTGGTGACAGCGTGTACCGATCCCAAGCACCTAGATGCAGTTCCTGCATATCTTAAAAATGTGGATTGTGACCTGAAAATGGAAAATGTGCCTTTTCAAAGATTACCTTGGTCACATCAGAGATGCTAAGTGTTTATAAGAAATCTAAGAAAAGTAAGAACAATAGATGAGGCACCAACTCCATCCAACCTCATTCCACTGAAACCATGAATATAAGTAATTACTGTGACCAGATCAGACGCAATCTGATGACCATTGTGAATCCACAGAATGAGAGTTTGTGTGAAGGAACACTTTGACGTTGGTGAGAACAGTATGAGCCTGCATTCAGAAAGACAATATAGGAAAAGTGTGACATAGTGCCCCGGAATTATTATGATCTACAACTGACATATCTTATCAGCGCAGTCATTACTCATGTGCTCTATAACAGGGATGAAAAGACAATAGTTTTTCCTTCATGAACCTTAAGTAAGGTTGAACAAAATTAAATACACATTGAGTGTGAGGCTTTTACAATTGTGGAAAAGGAACTGCACTAATACAAAAATGAGAAGAACATCACACTTCCCAAAGACCACCGTCCTCTAATCAATTTTTCTAATCTACAGTAGGTGAGTCCAGTTAGAGCAGTAGCCAGTATATAAATGTCAGCTTTATTACTGCCTTACATAACCATGCAATTAGAAGACAGAGAGGTAGGCCACCATGCAAATCAGACAGCCTTTCTCCTTTTTCTTTAAGTGTAGAATGCAATGACAACAACTTGAAGCAAGATATAGTAAAGGTGTTCTATCTGCAGCAATTAACACGACATACACTATGATCTAATGATGCAAATCTGATGTAGATTCCAGGGTTTAATAAAACAGTAGGAATTCATACTTTCCAAAGCTGTTGAATGATCAGCCTGCATCTCTAAGAGTTGTCTAGTTGGTCCCAGCATTTACATCCAGGCAGAAGACTAATTGTTTTACCCTAGAATACCCTTATTAGTGCTAGTAATTAGCCATTCATATTGCATTTGCTATTTGCACAAGCATGGCAATATTTATGAACAAACCTATTTATTCATCATGAGTTTGTATTGAAGTGTAAACATTTATTACAAAAACAGTATTTTAATAGTGTAGTGAAGTGTACCATATATGGAAATATACAGTACATTTATGTAACTCCTAGAATTTTAAACACACTTTCATATTTATTCAAACAATGCATTTTAAATAAGAAACAGCCCAACTTCTAATATCATCTGACAAGGAGTCACCCAGAGCTAAGTGAATGAGATGTATCATTGTGTGCTTTATGCACCATAAGTAAGTAGTCATGTCTTACTATGGAGACTGCTGAGACACCTGAAATTCACTACCACAATTAAAAAAAAGATTCAAATATTTGTAATTACCATCTACAACATATTACAGAGTTGAGTTGAGTAATATATTGCCAAAACATTTTAAAAATCCTCAAAAATGCTGTATCTTGAGATATCAAGCTGCAATTCCCACTTCTGTTTACTTCTTACAACCTGTCAGAGATTTACACAGCTGATTTGTGCTGGCAGGAGCACCATTTCTTCATGTGGCAAAACCAACACCATTGTTGATTCTTGATTAGCGAGGGAGTCCAGGAAAAAGACATTTGTTTTGCTTTGTTTTTATGATTAGAAATGTAAGAATTTTCTGATCTCCAGGAAAAAGTTTAGTTTCTCGTGAGTAGGCTGTATGTTTTTGTTGGTCCTATTTTGTCAACCCGTTTTACAGCCTAATGTAAATTTAAGTATTTTCTGTCCTAAACTTCTTTTTAAACCCCTCTGGAAGATTTTACTTAAGTAATATTTTTAAACAAGCATTGGTAAAAACACACATAGAAACCAAACTGAAAATGCTCTTAAACTCTACTCAATCCTCCAAGAACATATTATGTCTGGACTTTTGCATGATGAATATGAAGGGAATCTGAAAATTCCACAAAATGCACATCGGACGAGTGTTAGATCACATTGCTTTACATCTCAATGACTGCAGCAGAAAGACCATTGAAAACAAATTTATATCAAAATACATTTAACACATTCACAAGACAAATCCTCCTGCATGACTAAATAACTTTTAACCAGATACATAAAAATTTTGGAATGAAGAGCTAATATTTGGCAAGGGCTAACAAACCAAATAATTTGCTTCTTGGGATCAGTATTTTACTTTAACTAGGCTAGAGCATTCTTGCACAGGCAGTGCTCCTTAAAAAATTAAATATCAGATGAATCCCTTGATTTATGTCACATTTGTGACTTGCTATCGAGGAATGTCCGCCAACTAACAAAAAGATAAAAAAAAGAGAATAATTCCTTTACCAAAGAGTTCAAACAGAATCCTGTAGGGTCTAGTTAGCATTCCTCCTTGATGTGCTTTGAGTTCAATATACGATAATTAAATTAACAGCTTCAAGACTTAAGACAGTAAATATGAGCAAAAACATTTAAAGAATGAAACACATGCAAAGTAGAACTAAGAAGGGGTTTCATATAAATAAGCAAATGAAAATAAAACAGCCAGGCCAATAATAGTGGGTGTGGTTTATTAAATTGGCAAACGTTAAAGACCCATGGAATGCCCTGCTATGCTGTGTTATTGCTGGTAATTTATTAAAAAACAACACAGCCATTCCTCATTCTAATTAAACATCATGAGACTGAAGAACTGTCTGTAATATTGAGTGCTCTTCATATGTTGACCAGATCTATACATGTTCCTAAAAAAGATGCTGTGAGAGCAAATCTGAGCACTACCAGACTGTAGCATGGATTAAAATGAATATTCAGATATCATATACAAAAAAGAGGATAGCATTGAAATGACATCTTGAGAACAAGGAAGGTCATTTGTTAATAAGCATAATGGGTTTATTGCAAACCAGCACATATCAGGGTAACAGAGAAGAAAGCAGACGTGCAAGAAATTTACATGAGAGTCTAGAACAGAAAAGCACATCAAGAACGATCACTGTTAAGTGTGATAGTTTACTTAATTAACTGTTCTCTTAATTAAAAATGGAAGGCAGTTTTTCTAAACTATATGAAGAAAAATGACAACAATCTTACCTGAAACACAATCTCCGAGATTAGAAATTCCACTTATTTGAAAATGTCTGTTTTTTACATATAGCTGGTGTGACAGATTGGGGGCGCTATCGCTCCCTTGAACCCTTGTCCAAGACGCCAGACACCAGATGAAAGTCCAAAAGTAGACTGTATTTATTCTGCACAGTGCACAAAGCACCCTCCTCTCCACAATACTCATTAATATACAATACACAATACAATAAACCAATCCTCCACTCCCAGACGCGTTGCCACCCTTCCACCCAGCTTAGCTCGTCGTCTGGCCAATCCCCAGTCCATGTGATTCCGTATCAATTCCAGGTCAGATAAAAAGTCTTTTTCTTCATCCCAGAAGTACGTCACTTCCGCTGTCGCTTTGCCTACGACGCACTTCTGGGTTATAGAGCACATGTGACTCTCTGGGCCTCCCTGCAGCATCCTCTGTTGGCCCCTGGGGTATCCAGCAGGTTTGTAGGGGAAAACTCCATAATCCATGATTCCCTGCTGGTATCCGGGGCACCTCCATGCTGCAGGGAGAGCTCCATCTGGCGACCTGGGGGTATTGGCCGGGATGACAAGCCGGCCATAGACCACACTGGGTAATACTATATAAATAGGCCAAATAAATGAATGTACATAATTTTACTGCTTTTTTGGTACAAGTCTATTTATCATCCTACTACTAAAATTAAAAACACAAATTCACCAGATGTAGGTGTTCCACTCTGATTATGGCAAATACACAGTGAAAAACAATCTCTTGGCACTTAGATATACGGGATCAGATAATCATGTCAGTGCAGCACATTATTGCTGCTAGGAAATAAGTGCGGTGGACTCTCAAGACTACTGCAGCCTTCCCTTTCAAAGTCATATTTATTGTGGCAAAACATAACACAAGTGGGTAAAACTGAAAAGGTGCCACGACACAGCTCAAAAGTGTTTCCTCTAATAGGTCTGAAATATCCCGTATAGTATCTCTCCTGAGTCGAAAATTCCTTCAGCTGGCATCTATGCTATGGATCTCATCACCCTAATTTCTTTAGAAAATGTGTTTAGGGCCTTTTAAAGAGAACTCGGTAGTTACTAACCAATTGCCAAAACTAAGAAAGAAGCCAATCTGTTGAGGAATTCACAACGAAATTTGTGTTTTTGGGGTCACCTAAAGTGATGTGCAATCAGTTTCACTGCCATTTAACAGCAAGACAAAGATCTAGACCAACAGGATAAGAGCTTTACAGAAGAGAACAGATTGACACAACAGTTAATTACAAATTGGTGAAGTCACAGTTCCAGTTCATTCAGCAAATTATTTATTTTCATAACTTTCAGCAGAATATTCTGAGCTGGCAGATCGTCTGTTCCTCACAAAGCTTAACTCTAACGATAACTTCAGGAACCTAACAAGATTGTTCATGGTAACTACAGCCAAACAGCCAGCAAGCATATGAGAAGAAACATTGAGGGGTGGAATTCCAGAGATGGTCCAAAACTGTTTGAAGCATACAGTATATTTTACTTTTTTTAATATAAATTTTAAACAATTAATGACCTTTTTATCAAATACACCCATTTACTGATCCAGGTTATTCCATTTAAGTATGACAGATAGCTGCAGCCTGTCCCAGAAACTCTCTTGGTCTTTCAAAGGAGGTACTAATGCACACAACCACAGGTCCTCACACTGAGCCAAATCAGAAAAAGCTAAAATTGAGAATGAGTGAGAATTCATACATAGATGCTATTTTTTTCAACACACTATTTTGATGGTATGCAAATGTAATGAATAGTTGATTCTGGATGAAGACCTTTTATTTAATACAAGTCATATCAAATAAATCATAGCGTAAACTGCCACAGCAATAGGATTCTCATTCAGACAAACAGTAGGAATAAAATTGGAGACATTGAAAGAGTGTTGCGCCCTTTCTTGACATAATGAATGATTAGGATATTGTTGAGACCCCATGGTGATCTGTTCCAGTCTCTGCTGCATTTCTCCAATTGTCATGCATCAATTCTACTTGATAAGTTCATTGATTTTTTTTATGTTGTTGCTTTTGACACAGGCAATTCACTTGGAGCTCTACAGGGTTGATGAGTATATGCTGTGGCAATGCCTTTAACACTGCACTTTGACATTCTTTGGTATCCTTCTGCTGTGAAACATTCTGACCTGTCATTGTTTACACATGTCTTAAACAACTATTATCATACACTGATAATTTCTGAATTATCTATATCTATTATTTATTTATTATATTACATATTTATTGACTATATTTATCTAGACCCTGAGCTTCGTAATTTTATCTATCTGCATATGGTTGAGATGACAATAAAGTTGGCTTTGACTTGACATTAAACTGTTTTACACTTCATTCAAAATAATCATGCTCATGTAGAGGCCTCCATATGTACTGTATATTAAAACTGTGTGTAAATGCTAGCTCTGGAAATTTCCTTTTACAGAACAAATTCATTTGCTGAACATTACGGAAAAATAAAATCCTTGTCAGCCTTTTTCTTGTACTCAACTATGAACACATGGCTGACGTGGCAATCACATTTTTCATTCAGATGTAGACTAAAGCCTACTAGACTGTTGGATGACATATATTCAAAATGTAAAAGAAGAGAGTGACAATATAAAATGAAATAAGATTAAAAAAACAGAAGAGTAGTGACTTACAATTCATTAATACTTTGTTTTATTTTAACATTTGAGTATATAACTACAATGAGTTATTTGTAAAAATAACTGGCTAGTAGCTAATATTGGTATACTGCCTTCTGATATCATTAGGTGGAACAATGCTGTGAACCTGTGCTTTTTAGAGTAATGTCTTATCTATATAAATAAAGCGGAGTTGTACCTTTGTGTATAAATGTTCACTGGATGATAACTTGGGGTAGATCACTTTAGAATATATAATACAGTGGTGTGAAAAACTATTTGCCCCCTTCCTGATTTCTTATTCTTTTGCATGTTTGTCACACAAAATGTTTCTGATCATCAAACACATTTAACCATTAGTCAAATATAGCATAAGTAAACACAAAATGCAGTTTTTAAATGGTTTTTATTATTTAGGGAGAAAAAATCCAAACCTACATGGCCCTGTGTGAAAAAGTAATTGCCCCCTGAACCTAATAACTGGTTGGGCCACCCTTAGCAGCAACAACTGCAATCAAGCGTTTGCGATAACTTGCAATGAGTCTTTTACAGCGCTCTGGAGGAATTTTGGCCCACTCATCTTTGCAGAATTGTTGTAATTCAGCTTTATTTGAGGGTTTTCTAGCATGAACCGCCTTTTTAAGGTCATGCCATAGCATCTCAATTGGATTCAGGTCAGGACTTTGACTAGGCCACTCCAAAGTCTTCATTTTGTTTTTCTTCAGCCATTCAGAGGTGGATTTGCTGGTGTGTTTTGGGTCATTGTCCTGTTGCAGCACCCAAGATCGCTTCAGCTTGAGTTGACGAACAGATGGCCGGACATTCTCCTTCAGGATTTTTTGGTAGACAGTAGAATTCATGGTTCCATCTATCACAGCAAGCCTTCCAGGTCCTGAAGCAGCAAAACAGCCCCAGACCATCACACTACCACCACCATATTTTACTGTTGGTATGATGTTCTTTTTCTGAAATGCTGTGTTCCTTTTACGCCAGATGTAACGGGACATTTGCCTTCCAAAAGTTCAACTTTTGTCTCATCAGTCCACAAGGTATTTTCCCAAAAGTCTTGGCAATCATTGAGATGTTTCTTAGCAAAATTGAGACGAGCCTTAATGTTCTTTTTGCTTAACAGTGGTTGCGTCTTGGAAATCTGCCATGCAGGCCGTTTTTGCCCAGTCTCTTTCTTATGGTGGAGTCGTGAACACTGACCTTAATTGAGGCAAGTGAGACCTGCAGTTCTTTAGACGTTGTCCTGGGGTCTTTTGTGACCTCTCGGATGAGTCGTTTCTGCGCTCTTGGGGTAATTTTGGTCGGCCGGCCACTCCTGGGAAGGTTCACCACTGTTCCATGTTTTGCCATTTGTGGATAATGGCTCTCACTGTGGTTCGCTGGAGTCCCAAAGCTTTAGAAATGGCTTTATAACCTTTACCAGTCTGATAGATCTCAATTACTTCTGTTCTCATTTGTTCCTGAATTTCTTTGGATCTTGGCATGATGTCTAGCTTTTGAGGTGCTTTTGGTCTACTTCTCTGTGTCAGGCAGCTCCTATTTAAGTGATTTCTTGATTGAAACAGGTGTGGCAGTAATCAGGCCTGGGGTGGCTGCGAAATTGAACTCAGGTGTGATACACCACAGTTAGGTTATTTTTTAACAAGGGGGCAATTACTTTATCACACAGGGCCATGTAGGTTTGGATTTTTTTTCTCCCTAAATAATAAAAAACATTATTTAAAAACTGCATTTTGTGTTTACTTGTGTTATATTTGACTAATGGTTAAATGTGTTTGATGATCAGAAACATTTTGTGTGACAAACATGCAAAAGAATAAGAAATCAGGAAGGGGGCAAATAGTTTTTCACACCACTGTAAATAAATATGGAGGAAGAAGAACGGGCATGTGGCACAAACTACAGCTTGTCATACCTCAAACTGAGCTGTCTTCACACTCCTCTATCTGTGATCTTGTATTCCTCAGCTGCACACAGTGTACCTGCTGTCTCCATGAATTCCCAACAAGAAACTATAAGTCCAGTAAGTATCAAAGCATTTAAAACTTGCCTTCTTAAATCCCACAGCGTAATAACCCACTAAGCAAAATTAAAAAGCAGAGGAAATCTCTAAAGTGCTTTCGCACCGAAGTGACCTGAAGCAAATTCTGTTGTCTTTCTTATTCCTATTTGTTATTTATATTTATTTATTTATACACAATAACGGCGCAGCGTGCATCTTGTGTGAGGCAGGAACAATCACTGCACTACAGTGTTCCCATGTTTAATAACATGCTTTAACTCCTTTTCATCATGAAAATTATATCATGTATACATCTCAGTATTTTAATTATTCAGAGAGCAGTAATATTATGAATGTAATGGATTCTAGGTCCTGTTGGAGGGTAAGAAAGCCCGGAAGCACATAGTGATTCACACACAGAGCACATAGAAGATCAAATACAACACAAAGCATTTAACGTGCTACTTTAGCTACGATGGGATTTGAGAAACTAGTAAATTAAATGATTTTAAGATGAAGTTTGTGATGTTCTACTGTAATGACAAAATAAACTACGTGATTAAAGTGGAAATTTTTTCCTCACTGTGTGCCTATTTTTTTTTCTCTGTACCCTAATAAGCTTTCATATGACACTCAGACGGTGGGCTACAACTTGCCTTTACACGGCAACTTTGATATCTGACAATTTCTTTTTAATTTCGGGCACTGCGTGACTTTGTGAACTTGAGCTTTCCAGTTTCTCCAACACTCTATGTCACTCGATCAACTTCCTTTTGTTGTTTATACCACTTTTTAAACCAACAAATAGTACATTTTTCCTTGCCTCCAATTGGAATTCACTGGTATTCGCTAAAATTTTTCCCCGTGCTTTTGTCATTGCCTTTTCACAGAAGGCTGAGCTTAAGGGCAATTTATATTGATTTGCATATTCAAAGAGGCATAATTCTGGGAGGAGTTGGGGCGGGACAGCAGGCGCATGCGCGTGCACGTGCGTTACTTTTCACGCTTTTGGCGAATGCACAGATTTATGCATCTGGAATTTTATGTGCGTAAGCACATTTCCGCTTTTGTGCTTATGCCATGTTATAGTGTGAATTCTACGCACGGCGTTATACATGAGGTCCCTGTTCAGAAAAAAAAAATGGTCTGAGAAAAAGAAATCTCTTGTGTCAGAAAAATCTGATATACCATCACGGGTGCTGTAACAAGCCATATAATGAAATAGAAAGTTTTATAAGAACCAGCAATTGACCTGTGTGTGAGTACAAGTTAGATATTTGGTTTTGAGGCCTGCACGTTTTTGAGATTTAGGATCAGGTAGGATCACAACATTATAAATCAAGGCCACTTGCATTAAACTAAGTCTGAAGTTTGTTGCAATGCAAGTTAACAAAGAAAAATTAAGGAAAGCGCTTTTAAAATTAACAAAATGTCTGATGTTTAGTTTTTCAGCTTTTGCTATGACTGGAAAAATCTCTATTATTTCATTTAAACGTCAGTTCATCTGGACTGTTATGGAAAAAAAATCCTGATGATCATGACAGAAGTCTCAAATAGAAAGATGGTTTGTTTCATAGTTCCAGAGACTAAATTAGCCAACAATCTGAAAGTGCAGGTTTCAAAGTTAATTTCCATATTCAGGCACCAAGAGGTGGCTGTAGGAACATCGCAACAGTATGTGTAGCTGCTGTCACTACACCATCACTAGTAGCAGTTAGCAAATTGTCTCAAATTCTATAGTTGGAATGTTACTCAGGGACCTTAGTAAGTTGTTGGGGCTTTTTAAGTCAATGAAAAGTAATATTTGACTTGCAGTTTAGTTAATTTGCTACAGAGAGGTCCAACATCGCATTTACTGTATAATAATCCTGAAATAGATGACCTCTTTATGTAATAACGTCAATTTTCTACTCAAGAGGTCCTTTCAGTTTTTGATATGAGAAAGAGAAGGCAATAGCAGCAAGGAGGGTGCTGAATTTGACATATGGGAACAAATCTGTTAATGATAATAATAATAGTTTAAAAATATATATTAGGTATTCAGTTGCCAGAAATGATAATGCATTCATTTCAGTGTCTCGACACTGTTTACATTTGTTTTTTTTAGGCTTCATTTTTTATTTTCTCTTGGTCCTCATTCTTATTTCAGCTCTTTTAAATTTTACCCTGGTCCCTAACCCTCCATTGTGCCTACAGGGGTAGGGCCTCCTCTTAACTTCAGATCTATTTCAGTTGTCCGAAAGACTTATAAAAGACGTCTGCTTGCCACTAGCTCCTCTCTCTGGTATTACTCACTTTGTGTGTTGATGACCTCCTGGTCCTGAATAGACCCTTTAATTTATAGTTTTTAGTATTTAAGTATTTTCTAGTTTTGAATCTCCTTGCGTCTGGTTTTCTTTCAATTTCTCCAGTTTGGATTGTGTTTTGAATAATAAATTTTTTGGGACTTCTTGATTGACTTTTAGTTGTTTACTGGTTTATGTTATAATTACTTTTCTGAATTTGGGTTTTGGCTATTAGAAAATATAGTTTAAATATTTTTAGTTCATTTTTTTGATTTTGATTTTAGATCTTACTTTGGGTTTAGTTAATTAAGGATTATCTTTTTGTTACAGTTACAGCTTGATCTTTTCAGTCTGTTCTTTAACACTTTTTCTGTAGATGTTTCAATTTTTACTTGTGTACCTCTTTCATTTATCTAGTAATTGTTAAGAGTTTCTTATTATTAAAATTTGTTATTTTTTTGTTGATTTTGCTACCTTTGTTATTGTAATATTTTGTTGTATTATTTGTAGTTTTATTAAGGAAATATTTATTTAATAAATTAAAATGTTAAATATTATTAGTGTTTTTCTTGAGTTTGTAAGGATTTTTGTTTATTTTTTTTAAGCTTTCAGCTATTCTTGTTTGGGCTTGAACCTTTAAAGAAGGGAACTCTGTTCATGGTACACAAATAATTGTCCACTTTTGCTTTAATACTTATTAATTTTACAGTTTTTTCAGTGACATTCTCTCTTTGCCATTTTTGTTCTTTTTTTATGAGTGCCGCCATTTTGTATATTTGCTGCCATATCATTCTGTGACCTGTGACATTATGGGTGCGGAGCTATAAAAGAAATTCCAAATTTAACAACGCCTGAGTTGTTGCAAAATTAAGGAATTGTTTTTGAGCTCTCACTTGGTTAACATATTTTGGATTTTTCAGCTATGTTGAATTTAATAAAGTTAATGAATGTTCTCCTAATCTTTTAATGTATTCCTTTATAATATACTTAAACATCTCTGCAACTTGATTTAAAATGAGGTCTCTCTGGCATTTTACGAAAGCTCTTGGCTAGATGTATTATCAAGTGTCACCTTTTTTTCTTTATGTTTTCTGCTACTATTTCTCTTTTTTGCACTGTGACAGTTTGTCCTTCCTTTATTTCCAGACCACCAGACTGTCTCCTGTAAGGATGTCTTTTAGATAAGGACTAGAGACACACATGAATAGTGTAGTTACATGAAACTGCATTCAGTAAGCTATTTGGAACCCACAGATAAGCAGATGTTTACTTTGTGATGGGTGTGACACTCAACTATTTTAATTAATATGTCACAGTTGTAGACACACACAGATCTAGAAATATAAAATGGGTATCAGTTACTGATATCTTGTAGAACAATGGGAAAACATCAAGCTTTTTAACTCTTTAGTGAAGACCTAAGAAAAAATATTCTGAATTTTATGAAATGTAAAAAATCATGACATACTCTCTTTTGCCTAGCAGATAGGTCTATCTAAGGAAGATGGGAAGCTTATACAATGGAATCATGATCTGCCTGCCACTCTGGAACACCTGTTAATGGATCAAGACTTCAGTGGCAAGGTCCAAAGCATCTGGTATTCAATAATATTTAAGCAGGTTTTTTTGCCTGACTGTATAATTAGCTAGTCATTTTTTCAGACTTCATTATGCTTTCTGACTTAGCTTCTAACCTTCATTTATTTAAATTATATACTATATATAATATATAGTTATATACTCATCCATCAAATTTAACACACCAGAGATCTTATTGGACACAGTAAAGGAATTTGACATGGTTGAATGGGACCACCTATTCACCACTTTGCATAAATTTGGGTCCAGAAGCCTAGGATGTCCCCTATCACCACTGCTGTTTGCAATTGCTATAGAGCCATTGGCCATTAACTTTCAAAATAAAAGTGATTACCACAGAAAGTCTTGAACATAAAATATCACTATATGCAGATGATATGGTACTGTACATATCAGACCCACAAACTTCTGCACCAGCAGTCCCTATTGGACTAGCAGAATTTCAAGATATCTGGACTCAAAATTAATTTGAATAAAAGTGTGCTTCTAGTGATATCTATGGCACACAAGATAAAACTTCACACCTTCAAATTTAATTTTAGCAGATCAGTTCAAATACCTAGGCGTAAACTTCACAAGTAAATATAAAGAACTTTTTAAAAAAAAATGTTGCTATCTGCATGGAAAAAATTAAACAAGATATCAAGATATGAACAGATGGTCTGCCCTTCATCTCACATTAGCAGGGTGAATCAATACTGTCCAGATGAATATTCTTCCCAAGCTTCTATTTCTTTACTTGATAATCAATTTTTTCTACAGTCTCAAGCCTGCAGAGTATTTAATGTTTGGAAAACATCTGGGATTAAAGTACTTAGAGATTTTTATATAGATAATGCATTTGCATCTTACGAACAATAACACTTCAAATTTAACTTCCCATCAACACAATTTTTCTACTACTTTCAAATCAGAAACTTTTCTAAAACTAAACTGCCTAACTTTCCACACCTCCCACCCATTTTTTTTTCAGAGGCAATACTTATCACTCTTGAAGACTCAAACAGCATCTCAATGATATAAAAAAACATTTTAAAGTCACTTTCCCAGGGTATGGTGGGGAAAGGATCTTTCACTTAACTTCTCTGGAAAGGGGTGGATGGTAGCAATGCAGAGAATTCACTTGAGCTCCATATGTGCAAAGCACTCAACCATTCAACTTATAATCTTTTATCGAATGCATGTATCTCTTTAGCTTAGAAGCATGCGCTGCCTATCCAAAATTTATCCAGGACAAGATTCAACCAGTGAATGAAGCAATCTAGCTCCAGCCACGCTGGGCCACATGTTTTGGATGTGCACCAAATTAACATGGTTTTGGACAAAAATCTTTGAATTTCTATCAGATAGTCTTGGTGTCACAATTCCTCCTATCCCACTAACAGTTGTGTTTGGTGTACTCCCAGATGGGCTTAAACTAGAGAAGGACAAACAAACTGTAATTGCCTTTACTTCATTATTAGCACGTAGACAGATCTTGCTCAAGTCCACCTGTTATAAGTCAGTGGGTAACTGATATTCTGTACTTTTTGAAACTGGAAAAAATTACGTTCTCACTTAGAGGATCTGTTCAAAACTTGTTAAAAATGTGGCAAGATCTAATTAATCAAATCTTAGAATAAGCATTTATATCGGGGGAAAAGGACATTCTGCTCTTATTGTTTTCTTTTGCTCATTATGTCTCTCCTCCATGGTTTGTTAAGTTTGACGTAATTGTATAGAATGTTGTCTTCTTCAAATAATATTTATAAAGTTAATTAAAAAAAAAGAGCTGTAAAGCCTATAAAAAATGACAGGTCTCCATAGCGGAAAGCCTGTTAGTTATACGGTCATCACCAGCGAGTGATATTGAAATACGTGGGTCTGCACTCCTGGCGCGCACACTGTAATCTGCATGAACGTTTACTATAGTATTTCTTAAGAAGGGCATTTATTTCAGATTAATATTTAGCATATGGATTGTTCATCTTTTTTTTTGCTTTTTACAAGTGTTGATTTGAGTTAAAATTCATCACAGTTGGATTCCAGCCACTTTCATTTCATATTTGATTAGAAATCTCTTATGGGCAAGATGAAAATGAAGATACCTTTACAGATGTCTCGTTGGTGTTGTGTATCTCACAGGGCAAAATCTCATGAATCTAAGGGAGCACTTTGTGTAACCACTCTGGCTTGCCTGTTTCAAACAGCTTGTCAACAATACAACAGTAACTAAGCGCTTTTCAAATGTTTCCACTGGTTAAGGGAAAAATGCCGAACTGTCTAGACAGACGAAAGATATTAATTAAAAAACAAAACTGCTAAATGTCAAATGTGACTTTTCATGACATGCCGCTTGTGTCCAGCTCTTTTTTTGTGGAGTCTGGCCAAGACCTGATTTTTCTTACTCACTGGTGTTAATCTTTTACATTTAAATTATTATACAGTGGATTCAGAAAGTATTCAGACCCCTTCACTTTGTGCAAACTTCATTGTGTTTTAGAGATAATTTTAAATGGATAAAATTACCAGTTTTGCCCACCAATCTACACTCAATAACCCATAATGATAAAATGAAAATATGTTTACAGAAAAGTCTAATTTATTAAAAACTGAAATCTCTGATTCAAATGAGCATTATGACAATTAATTTGGTACTTTGGCAGCTTTGAGTCTTTTTGGGTAAATCACTATCAGCTTTGCACAGCTGGATTTGGGCAGTTTAATCCAATCTTCCTGGCAGATCCTCTTATTCTCTCTTAAATTGGTTGGGAAGTGTCTGTAAATTGCCATCTTCAGGTCTCACTACAGATATTTTATGAGGCTTATGTCTAGGCTTTGGCTGGGCCACTCAAAGACAGTTAGAGACTTGTCATTGTCATGCAGAAGGTTGAACCGTCACCTCAGTCTGAGGATACATGCATTCTGGAGTAGGTTTTCTTCATGGACCTCTCTGAATTTGTCTGCATTCACCCTTCCCTTAATTTATGACCAGTCCCCGTGACACTGCTGCTAAGCAGCCTCCCTCTAGCATGATGCCGCTAATACCAAGATGGTATCGGGGAGATGATGAGCAGTGCCGGCTCTTTGCTAGACATAATGCTTGGTGTTATGTGTAAAGAGTTCAATTTTTAGTCTAAACAGACCAAAGAATATTTTCCTCCATGTTCCCAACCTCTCTCTCTCTCTCTCTCTTAGAATCCGTTAAAAGTTGTTTCTCAAACTTCAAGTAGGCTTTCATATACACCTAATAGATGGAGGACTACTGAAATGGTCATCCATCTGAAAAGTTCTCCTATCTCAGCAGAGGACTTTTGAAACTCTGTTTAAGTGACCATTTGGTTCTTGGTCACTTCCCTGACCAAGGCCCCTCTAGTCTGGTTACTCAGTTTGATTGGTTGGTCAACCTTTAGAAGGGACCCGGTGGTTCCAAACTTCTTCTGTTTTACAACTACTGAGAACACTGTGCCCCTGGCAACACTCAAAGCTTTCAAAATAGATTTATACCCATGTCCTGATCTGTTTCACCAAAATTTTATCTCGAAGGCCTACAGAGTTCATTGGACTTCATAGCTAGCTGGCTGGCTGGTTTGTTTGTTTGTTGTCCTGACATGCAGTGTGAATTGTGGAACCTTATATACTGTACACTGGTGTGTGCCTTTCTGTCCAATCAAAACAGTAATTAAAGCAAAAAGGATACACCTGACCACAATTTAGAGTATCACAGCAAACATCTATGATTGAGAGATTTCGTTTTTTGTTTCTTAATATATTGGCAAACCATTGCGAAAATATATTTTCCTTTCCCTTCAAGAGTTAGAGTTTAGAGTTATTGGCAAAACTAGAAAATATATCTATTTAAAAATAATACAACACAACAAAGAGTGCAGAAAATGGGGGAGATTGAATGCTTTCTAAATCCAGTATATATGGTACAGTCAAACATTCAGCTCAGTATATTGCAGTAAAAATCAGTTAGAAAGTCATAAATACTATAAAAATGGATAATGCTTGGTTATTTTCCTTCAAGTCTCAGACTTATACGATGATGCTGTGGTCTGCCTTGGGAAGGTCTGGTGCAGTAGTAGAAGGGATAGATGGTGGGCGACCTGGGTAAAGGTGTTTCACAGATGGATAAAAACTTAAAGTTTAAAGATTTGGCCTTTCACTTTCCCCAACTGCTTTATTTATTATGATTTCATGGAGTCTAGGCATTTACCCAAGAAATGTTTGAAGGAAAGAAACACTACATCATAATTTAGATTACAGAAGTGAAATCATTGGACCATATACTTTGTGTTAGGCAGGCTGGCCTTTGACGTTTATAGGTTATTCTATACATTGTAACAGCCAAAAAATCTCTTGAGCTCATAGTAACGAAATTTTGCCACAGTAAAAGATCCATTCTCCTTTTAAATAAAAGGTCAGTAAGGTAATGCTGATGCTATGGTTTACATGGACTTCAGAAGAAAATTTGTTGCATCAGAATCAGGAAAAAGTCTGGAACATTCCAATTGTGTGGATCTCATGTGATGTGAAGTGTCATTTGTAATATGGTATTACTTCTGGTGAATAGCTCAAGAAAATTCTGAGTGTTCTCACTATGAAGAGGTGTGTAAGGAGTACAGGTAGGATGTACTTTTGAATATGATTCCGTGGAGCTGCCCAGTACCTTGCTCTCTCCAGCTAATGATACAAAGCAATGCGATAAACAACTTTATGAGAAAAAAAGACAAGTGTGAATTGTGGGACCTTAGGAAAAAAAATCCCATGCTTTTGTGCATGGAGAAAAAGGTTGCAGATAAGATGAAAATAGGGAGCAAAAAAGGTTTTTGTATACAACGCTAACACTTTTCTTGCTATGACAATGGTATGAATTTTGCTGGTTGTTTTGCAGCAAATTCATTTTTTTTTTGTTTATTTATTTTTATAACTTTTATTGAATTTATTTAAAGTATGTAACATTCCATACAATCAAGTTAAACTCAACATAGTAGTTATAGGGTCACCCTTTGGATGGGTGGATATTTTGAATTCCAAATAAATGTGGCTATGATTGAATGTAATTTGTTAAAAAAATGATTTGTTATTGTATATGGGGATGTTTTGAAATAGAAACAGAAGCTTACAGAGGAAATTCATCTGGATAGTGTTAATTCTCCCTAATAAAGTAAGATGGAGGGAAGACCATCTCTGCATGTCTTGTTTAATTTTGTCCATGCAAACAACAAACTTTTGTTGAAAAAGAACTTTATATTTACTTGTGATGTTTATCCCTAGATATTTAAAATGATCTGCAATGATAAAAGGGGAGCTATCTTGATTGAATTCTTTTACAAAATTCAGCAGGGTAACCATCAGGACCTGATGCTTTTCCACTCTGAAGTGAGATTATAGTGTCTAGTAATTCTGATAGTGTCAGAGGTTTATCCAGTTTCTCTGCATTTAGAGTATCTAGCTGTGGTATCCATAATGCATCAAAAAACACATTAGATTGTGTCTTGTATTTTTTAAACCGAGGAGAATATAAAGACTTATAGCAGTCTCCAAATGTGTGCATTATATTTTTATGGTCAATGATTTTATCTCCATCTGCGGTGGTGATTACTGATATTGCATTGCAGACTTCCTGCTTGTGAATTTGTTAGAATTAGAATTAGAATTAGAACAATCTAGACGAGAACAGGCCATTCAGCCCAACAAAGCTCGCCAGTCCTATCCACTTGCTTCCTCCAAGAAAACATCAAGTCGAGTTTTGAAAGTCCCTAACGTCTTACTGTCTACCACACTACTTGGTAACTTATTCCAAGTGTCTATCGTTCTTTGTGTAAAGAAAAACTTCCTAATGTTTGTGCGAAATTTACCCTTAACAAGTTTCCAACTGTGTCCCCGTGTTCTTGATGAGCTCATTTTAAAATACAAGTCTCGATCCACTGTACTAATTCCCTTCATAATTTTAAACACTTCAATCATGTCACCTCTTAATCTTCTTTTGCTTAAACTGTAAAGGCTCAGCTCTTTTAATCTTTCCTCATAATTCAACCCCTGTAGACCTGGAATCAGCCTAGTCGCTCTTCTCTGGACCTTTTCTAGTGCTGCTATGTCCTTTTTGTAGCCTGGAGACCAAAACTGCACACAGTACTCAAGATGAGGCCTCACCAGTGCATTATAAAGGTTGAGCATAACCTCCTTGGACTTGTACTCCACAGATCGTGCTATATAACCTAACATTCTGTTAGCCTTCTTAATGGCTTCTGAACACTGTTTGGAAGTTGATAGCTTGGAGTCCACTATGACTCCTAAATCCTTCTCATAAGGTGTACTCTCGATTTTTCGACCGCCCATTGTGTATTCAAACCTAATATTTTTACTTCCTATGTGTAATACTTTACATTTACTGACATTAAATTTCATCTGCCACAAATCTGCCCAAGCCTGTATGCTATCCAAGTCCTTCTGTAATGATATAACGGATTCCAAATTATCTGCTAATCCACCTATCTTGGTATCATCTGCAAACTTAACCAGCTTGTTACTTATATTCCTATCTAAATCATTTATATATATTAAAAATAGCAGCGGCCCTAGCACTGACCCCTGTGGAACACCACTCTTAACATCGCCAGTTCTGATGAGGTTCCTCGCACCATCACCCTCTGCTTCCTGTGTCTGAGCCAATTCTGCACCCATCTAAAAACATCACCCTGAATTCCCACTTCTTTTAACTTGATGCCCAACCTCTCATGTGGCACCTTATCAAATGCTTTCTGAAAGTCCAGATAAATAATATCATAAGCTCCACTTTGATCGTATCCTTTTGTTGCCTCCTCATAGAATTCCAACATGTTAGTAAAACACGACCTCCCCTTCTGAACCCATGCTGACTGTTCAGAATAACTCCTGTCCTTGTCATGTGTTGCTCAATCTTATCCTTAATAATTCCTTCCATTAATTTTCCTGTGATGCTTGTTAAGCTTACTGGCCTATAGTTGCTTGGATCTGCCCTGTCACCCTTTTTATATAATGGGATGATATTTGCCATTTTCCAGTCCTTTGGAATCTCTCCAGTGCACAGTGACTTCCTAAAAATATGTGTCAAGGGTTTATATATGTACTCACTAGCCTCCTTAAGAACACGAGGATAAATATTATCTGGGCCTGGTGATTTGTTTGATTTCATCTTATTTAATCTGAGCAGCACTTCTCCCTCTACAATTTCCAAATCCCTCAGTACCTCCTTAGTAGTTGTGTTTACCTCTGGCAGGTTATCCACTTGCTCACTTGTAAACACCTCAGAAAAATGTAAGTTTAGGGCATCTGCTATTTCATTGTCTGTATCTTTTAATTCCCCTTTACTATTCCTGATGAACTTGACCTCCTCCTTAACTGTTCTTTTACTACTAAAATACTGAAAGAATCTCTTGGGGTCTTCTTTCGCCTTATCTGCTATATTCCTCTCCAACTGTCTTTTAGCCTCTCTGATATCCTTCTTAATGGTTGCCCTCATTTTCTCATACGCTACGGTTCTCTTTGCAGTCATTAGTCTTATATGCCTTATACAGCAGTTTTTCCTTTGCAACTTCTTTTTAAATCTTTATTAATCCATCGTGGAGATTTTTTAGTTTCCTATTACTTCCAAATTTAGGTATGTATCTGTCCTGCATTACATGTAAAACATTTTAAACCTGTTCCACTGCTCCTCGACTGTCTCCACATTTAAAAGCTTATCCCAGTCTATCCTACTTAGACTTTGTCGCATCTGCTCAAAATTAGCCCTACTAAAGTTCAACTTAACAATTTTAGTCTTTGCATCTGTACTCTTACAAAATACTGAGAATTGTATTACATTATGGTCACTTGACCCTAGTGGTTCAATCACCTCTACACCCTCAATTCTATCCTGATTATTACAGAATACTAAATCCAGATAGGCTTCACCCCTTGTTGGTGCTTTAACATGCTGTGTTAAAAACAGTCGCTGATTACTTCTAAAACTCCTGCTCTTGTGCTCCTCCATCTGTAAGGTTATCCCAGTTAATATTTGGATAATTAAAGTCCCCATGACTATAATATCCCCTGTAAACTTGCCTTTTGATATTACTAAAAGATGTGTGTTGAAATTACTGTCTGAATTGGGTGGTCTATAACACACTCCTAAAATGAGACGTTTTCCCTAATATTTTCCAGGCGAAGCCACATGTCCTCACTAAGATGGGGCTCATCATCCAACTGAAGATGACTTACATTTAATTCCTGTTTGGCATAAACAGCAACCCCACCTCCTTTTCTGTTCTGTCTATCCTTCCTAAAAATGTGTATCCCTCTATGTTACACTCATCCCCATCTTTGTTATTTAGCCAGGTTTCCGTTATTGCTATAATATCATAATTGTGCTCTGCTACATACAACTCCAACTCACTTACCTTATTTTTGATACTTCTAGCATTAAGGCAAGCTATTTTTAATGTGTTAATCCTTCTATCTTTACGTGTTTGCTTAAAATTTACATTACTATGCATTTTTATTTCTACACCATTGTTTGTTCTTCCATGTATAGATCTAAATCTGGCCTGTCCTAAACCCCCTGCCCCCCCATCCCCTAGTTTAAACAATCCTCGACTAGCCTACACATACGCCTCCCCAATACATTGGTGCCCCTCCGGTTCAGATGTAT
The DNA here is from genome assembly GCF_016835505.1 of Polypterus senegalus. NCBI lineage: Eukaryota > Metazoa > Chordata > Cladistia > Polypteriformes > Polypteridae > Polypterus > Polypterus senegalus. The sequence continues at coordinate 186,999,823 of NC_053157.1, forward strand.
CCCGTCCACGGCGAACAGGTCCCATCTGTTCCAAAAGGAGTCCCAATGCCCCATAAACCTATACCCTTCTACCCTGCACCAAGATTTGAGCCGCGTTAAGCCTTCTAATCTCCTCAATCTTACCTGGACTGGCGTGGCACAGGCAGAACTTCGGAGAAGACTACCTTGTCAGTTCTGCTCCTCAGCTTGGTACCTAACTCTTTGAATTTGGATCGCAGAACTGACAGACTACCCTTATGTATGTCATTTGTTCCAACGTGGACAATGACAACTGGATCCACCCGCTCTGGCCAAGAGCCTATCCACCCTTCCAGGAGGTCTCCCACCTGTGCTCCCGGAAGGCAACACACCGTCTGAGACTCTCTCTCTCTGGAGCACACCTGCGCTTCAATCCCCTAATGATTGAGTCCCCAACTATCACTACTCTCTCTTTTTGGGAACTGGTTTTGAGGTGGCCCGTTGGGGCTCCTCAACCCTGCCTACCACCTCAGAATTATCAGAGTCACCGTCCAGCTCCGCCAGGACATGATAACGGTTAGACACTTCTAATTCTGGGGTTGATGCCCCCGGACAGTGTGCACCCTTTACCTTACGCCTTGCGACCGTGACCCACCTATTCCTACCTGTCTGGTCTGGAATCTCCTCCCGCCACCTTAGGGGTGCACACTATCTCTAAAGGACACCTGGGCCAAGTCCGCCAATTCTCTATTACAACGCAGGTCAGCCAACTCCTCCTCCAGTTCAGCGACCCTGAGCTCGAGGTGCTGGATCAGCTGGCATCTCTTGCAGATGTAGCCCTCATAGACAACTGGCTCTTCCAAACCATCATCTAAAAAGTCCAACATCCAACAGGACTTGCATTGCACTGGCCTCATTATTAAAATTTGATTTGGGATTACTAAGCTGCCTTAACTATATATATTTTTTTCTTTCTTAAAATTAAATTTCTTCTTCTTTCAGCTGCTCCTTAACTTAAATGGTAACACTAAGATCTGCTACAGATATTTTACACCTTTTCCCCTTAAGCTCCTGTACTGTTCTCCCTCTCAGCTGCCTGCTGTTTGCCTTTCTATGAGGTTAACTTTACTTTTCTCTGTCTCTTCTAGCTTTGCGCTCTTCTTACTTATAAGCTCTTCACTCGCACTGTTTGTATTCCCCCGTATTAATGAACCAATACGCTGTCGCCCACTTAACTGTTCTGCCTCTGGACCGCTAAGGACTGTTTAATCTAAAATAAACAAATAAATAAAACTTTACTACCTTATTTGCTCCTACTGCTCCTTGTGCCTGATCGGTGTCTTAACGCAGGCCGCTTACCTGCGCACTACTGAGTTTCCACCTTTTACTGCTTTGAAGTCAGCCGCGGCCTTTTTTTCTTTTCCTTTAAACTAAGGAATCGTTGTTACGACGACGCGGTTATTTATTTACAAATGCCGATATCAGTTACTGCTGCTTTCTACCCTGCCGCCTCGATGCTAATTCAAATACAGATAACAAGAAAAAGAACAAGTACAAATAACTTTTCCAAGCGCACTTCCAAACACCCAGCTACTTTTGCTCTTGTGCGGGCAAAAAAAAACCCTTCTAAAGGGAAAAAAGCTTTAAAAATTCCCACACGGTTCCTTAGAGGCAACCAAAACCCAAGTTTTTAAGAGCAAAATGTATTTTTTTAATGTAAATCTCACACCACAGAACAAACCAACACTCTCAACAGACTCTAGCGTTTGCAAAGCACACGTCAGCACAAAGCACACGTGACTCTTGAGCAAAGATCTTATTAGCCTTCTCTCCATGTTCATAGTAATGATGTCACAAATTAAAAATTAGTTTTTTGATTTCTTTTATTGTCAAGAGATTGAGTTCTGATTGCAAAGCTTGTCTTTTCCTAAAAAGTGCCTAATTTGGAGACCTAGCATGTTCTTGATCTATTCTGGTAATTTCACTGATTAACTCTGAGGCCTTCTTGGTTTCCATTTATTTCTTTTGAGAGAGATATGAAATAATCTGTCCTCTTAAAAATGGCTTTAGATTTTCCCAGAGTATTCCTACAGAGACCTCTGAGGTTGCATTTTTCTCAAACAAAATCAATTTGCTTGGACATAAATTCTGTACAGTTCTTGTTAGCTAATAACAGGGGGTTAAGAAGATTGTGGGCAAGAAATTGTTATCTATAAAGAAATAATCAATTCTTGAATAATGATGTACTGGTGAGAAGAAGGAATATGCTTTCAGTATAGATTTAAAAATCTCCATGGTTCTGATACGTTATGATCAATTAAAAACGGTGTGATTATTATTGCAGTGTTAGTTGTTGTCACCCCTGTAGCTGAAGACCTATCCAGGTCTGGATATAAAGCACAATTAAATCTCCAGTCATTATAATTTTGTGAGTGTTCAATTCAGGAATCGATGCTAATACGTTTTGGATAAAGTCTCTATCATCCACTTTCAGTGTGTAGATATTTAACAAAATCACTTTATAATTAAATAAATTATCCATCACAATCATATATCACCCTTCAGGATCAAATACTAGATTTCTGATACTGCAAATAAAATTGTTCTATGCATTAAGATTCCCACGCCTCTAGTTTTCTTTGTATAGCTGGAGTGGAATATTTGGCCAATCCAGTCTCTTTGGAACTGAAACTGATCCTTGCTGATTAAGTGAGTCTCCTGTAAAAATACTATCTTGGCATTTAGACCTGTTAGGTAAGAGAATACTTTGTTTCTGTTTAATTCGTGATTAAGACCTTTGACATTCCAACTCACAAAGTTAACTGACCCGTCTTGGAGACACTGATTCTGAATTTTTGATGTCATTTTGTAGTCTTAACCAAAAGTGAGACAGTGTAGTCAATTTATAATTTTAAATTTAGGTAGTACATTGTTGCATATTATAGCTTTTACCTTAATTTCCAATATTGCCAGGAGTTATGGCTATGAAGCCTATTGTTGTGTTGCCACTTACAATTGTGGGGATGAAAAGGATAGATCAGAAATAGCTTGCTCTCTTTCTCTCCTCCGCCAGACCCCCCTGCCCCCCATATTACATGCTTTATTTTGATCAAATGCTTTTGTGTTTCTTCAGTAAACTTTAGCATATTGTTACATTGGTACTTACAATTGTAACGATTAAGAGGATAGATTAGAAATACCTTGCTCTCTTTCTCTTCCACCCCCAGCCTACCCACACTACCGTTTTGCTTCCCCATGTGAGGCTAGACCACACTTTGCAAAGTCCCAGTCCTCTGGCATACCTAGAGACAGAGAACGTTTAAAATGAAACAAGCCCACCAGCAGAGGTGTATAAGGATTAAAATAGAGATATCTATTCATAAAACAGTGAAAAAAACAATAAGCATAAAATATAATCTTGAACACAGAGAATGATGTTAAACAGCAGCCATGGATAAGCACATAACGTGTAATAATAAGTCCAAATACAATAAACAAAGGGTATTACGTTAAATAGTCCCCTTTGGGGAAAAAAATGTATACACTCATATACATATAAACACACATGTATATACGCACATATAGACATAATTGTAATTAAAATGGTAAAAAAAAATTGGCCAAGAAGGAAATAGGATGTATAATTACAGCACAAGTCTCTTTACAAGAGTTTTTTTTGATAACAGCATTGTCATTTAATTCTATGTCTTTTATTCTGCCATGATAGGTCATTCATATATTGTGATTTATTTTTCCTAAAATACAATCCAAATGCTTTGTGGCCAGAAGCAGATAAGTAATTTTCAGTTCTTTACTCTTTGTTCTTCCATTTCTTTCTAAATATTCTAATATCATTGCTTTTTTATGATGAACACACACAGGTGTTAATGGGACCAAGGTAGATTGTGAGCTGCTGGTTGCTTTGTCATTTGCATTTTATGGATAATTAGCAACTCACTTAGAAAACAAGTCAATGCAGCTGTTTAAACTTAAATTAAGCAAATGAATGTTCATAATCTTAACACGCGAGTTAACTAAAATGAAACTCAGAAATGCTGCTTGAGTAAACATTGGCCTCTAATTAAGAAACTGAGTTGACACACAAAAACCTGCAGCCACTGCAGTAGGGGTGTCCAACTCCAACTCTGGAGGGCCACCGTGGCTGCTGGTTTTCCTTTTTGACATTTTCTTGATCACTGACCAGTTTCTGTTGTTAATTGAATTCTTTTTCCTTCATTTAAAAATGCTGTGTTTTTTAAGACTCAGGTCTCTCAATTGATCCTTTTTTCCTTAAATGGCACCCAAATTCCATGAGATATGGAATGAGCCAACAGATGACCAGCTAAGTAGGGGCCTTAAACACCAAGCACTTTAATTTAAACTAGTACCTTAATTGGAAGTCGATTCTTGTTGGTAATTAAACCTGTTATTTAATTCCATGGCTTGTTGTTTCTCTCATTCTGCCACAGCAGACATTTCCAAATCTGGTTTGATTTTTCTAAGAGCAATGTCACAATGTTTTGGTGACCAGACCATTACTAAGACCTTCACTTTCTTTATTATCAGCTACTGTAGGATGGACTCAGGTTGCTGGTCATGTGGGGGCTCATTTTTGTATCTCATTATTTTTTGGCAGCTAATTAAGGAAAAAATAAATAATTAAACGGTCTGGGTCTTAAATAGCAAGTCAATTAAAATAAAGGCAAACATGTTAGAATAAAAACCTGCAGCCACTACAGCCCACAAGCTCTGGAGTTAGACACTCTTGTACTACAGCTTTTCGGGACTAAACTCAAGGACCCATGTTCCTGAAAGAATGTAGAGGTGATCATACGATTGGAACTGTGTCAGGCCCTACAAAAAGAACTAAGTACCCACCGACAACTGGGCAGAGCTGGAGCTTAAACGCATATCCATACATAAGATAACACTGGTGATCATGGTTACCATTTAGAAACCGTTTGTAAGTATCCCAAAATGGGCCTATAATACATCTTTGTATATTTCTTTATTAACAAGATCCTGGATTGTAGTACATGTGTGCATGAGGTAATGGCCAATTCTATTGTTATCGTTCTTACTGTTATAGATGCCACATGGGCTGGATGGGTATACCGGCCAGAAGAGGGGATGGTTCCTTACCTGGACGGGAGGCTCCTAACAGGCAGATAGGCATCCTGACTGGAGATGGGAAGGGGATCAGCAGCGACTACAGCGAGCGGAAGCAGAGAGCGGATCAGCAAGCGGAAGCAGAGAGCAGATCAGTGAGCGGATCAGCGAGCGGAAGCAGAGAGCGGATCAGCGAGCGGCGGCGTCTCCCACAGGCACGTAGCCCTTCGAAAGCACCCGAGCAAGTTCACCTGAGGTAAAGCCGGCAGCTGACCAGTAGAAATAACCGGCAGTGAGAAATTAAAGTCGATCGCTCAGCGGGTGGTGGAAACTTAAAGTGACGGTGATTCAGCCGAACACGGAAAGCACCTATAAAAACGGCAAAGATGACTTCAACACTTAATGTAAGTTCCATCTGCTCTCTGACCATCGAGGGCACGTTTATATGTTGTATGTCCTGCAGTATGTACAGCTCAGGCTTTCCGGCCGACAGTGCAGATAGCTTCACCTGCCAAAAATGTTTAGTTAATCTAGAGTTGGTCGGGAAAATACGCGAATTGGAGGACCGTGTTAGGAATCTGATAGCGATTAGGCAAACCGAAAATTGGATCGACTCAGTTTGTTTAGACAATTCGGCTACTTCTGATTCGCTTCAGTCTCTCAGGTCCCACTGTAGTCAGTGCGCGGCCGAAATCAGCAGCACCAATTCAGCCACAGGGCGAGTGGGTAACAGTAAGACGGGGGTCTAAGAATCCAAAATTTAGTCCCCCAGCACCCAGGTCACCAATTCGGACCCAGAACAGGTTCTCAGCTCTCCGCAGCGCGCCTGTGGAAACTGAGAATAATAAAGTGCTCATAATTGGCGATTCCATAGTGCGGAATGTTAGAATTCCAAACTATGTTAAACCAGCAGTTAATGTTAAGTGCCTTGCAGGGGCCAAGATTTCTGGCATAAAGGCCGCATTGGACCGTGTTGCCGACGATGAAGTATCTACCTTATTGCTGCATGTCGGCACTAATGATATTTATTTACAGCAATCTGAGGTATTAAAGCGAACTTCATCTCTCTATGCACCAAAGCTAAAACAAAATGTCGGAATTTAATTGTATCTGGTCCCTTACCAAGATTATATAGAGGGATGTGATTTATAGCAGATTGCATTCCTTTCACTGCTGGCTAGAAACCTGGTGTGCAAATAAAAGCATAGCATTTGTGAACAATTGGGATGATTTTTGGGAAGGCCTGGATTTTTCAGAAGAGATGGTCTTCATCCTAACTGGAGGGATCTTATGTATTATCCCAAAATATGGCAGCAAAACTGCCTGGTTGACTGATTAGAGCACCATCCAGGCCGCAGTCATGTGATCTTAAATCACAGGCTGTTCTTTATCCCACCTGTTATTTTCCTGAAGCTGTTACCCATAATCCCTGTTGTGGGGCATCCAGTAAATTTAGTCTTGATACAAACCATAAATTAATTGATAACCAAAAAATAAGGTGTATAATTAGACCAAGGGATAAAACCAGACACTCCACCAGGGGCATCTGTAATAGAAATTTAATTCAAATTAAAACAAAAATATATCAGCAGTTCAGAAAGAACCATGCAGTTTTAAATGCTGTTTATTGAACATTCGCTCTCTTGGCACTAAAGCTGTTTTGGTAAATGATATATATTAAGTACAAAATCTGATCTGTGTCTTCTTACTGAAACCTGGCTTAGTAAATGTGACACTGTTCCCTAGCTGAGGCGTCACCAGATGGATACTCGTTCCTTCATAAGTCTAGAGATTCTGGTCGAGGAGGAGGCCTTGGAATAATTCATTGTAACAAAATGCAAATCACTCCTAAAAATTTAGGCAACTTTACATCCTTTGAGGCATTCATTTTAAATATTAAAACAGATTCCAACACAATTATAGTGCTAGTCTACAGACCACCAGGGCCATATTCATTGTTCATGACTGAATTTAGCAACCTTCTGTCTGATTTGGCTATAAATTATGATCACGTAGTTCTGATGGGGATTTTAATGTACACATTGATGTGGAAACTGACACTTTTAGCAAATGTTTTACTTATTTGTTAAATTCAGTAGGATTTTGTCAGATTGTCAAAGGTCCAACTCATAATCATAACCATACATTAGATTTAATTATAACTTACAAAGTTGAAATTCAAAATTTAAATATTACTCCATTAAATGTAGTTATTTCCGATCACTTCTTAATTACATTTGATTTAGTTCTGCCCATGCCAAGCACTCACAGATTAAAACAAAGACAGTGCACATCTAGATTGTAATTCTGCTTCAAAATTTATAGATACCTTGAGTAAGTCGAGTGTAATTGTGGAAAACCATTTAGATCAGTTAACATCAACTGTAAACGTGGAAAACAATTTAGATCAGCTAATATCACATTATAATGTGACCTTGAGAGATGCTCTGGACACAGTGGCTCCCCTAAAAACAAAAGTGATCAAAGCACATAGAAACTCTCCCTGGTTTAATGAAAATACTCGAGCTCTTAAATTAGAGTGTCGAAAACTGGAGCGCAGATGGAGAACAACAAAGCTACATGTCTTTCAAATTGCATGGACAGAGAGTGTAAATAAATATAAAAAAGCCCTCTTTAAAGCTCGCTCAGAATACTATTCTACATTAATAGATAGCAATAATAAAAATCCTAGGGTACTTTTTAGAGCAGTGGCTAAATTAACAAATGGGAATTCAGATCAACAGTGCAAAATACCAACAGATATTAGCAGTACAGACTTTATGAACTTCTTCAATGAGAAAATTAAAAATATAAGATCCCAGATCTCAGCATCACAGTACAAACCAAATACTAGCTTAGCAGACCCTGCCACACATTGCATTCAGCACTTTAATAATTTTAATCCTGTAACTCACCAGGAAGTCTTAACTTTAATTACTAAAATGAAGCCCACTACTTGTTCCCTAGATCCAGTGCCAACAAAACTAGTAAAAAGTGCAATGGATGTTCTTGCAGCCTATTCTAACCGTTATCAATAGTTCATTACTGCATGGCACAGTACCTGATGCACTAAAAGTGTCAGTCATTAAACCTTTACTTAAAAAGTCAGACCTAGACCCACACATACTAAATAACTATAGGCCTATTTCAAATTTACCATTTCTCTCTAAAATACTAGAGAAAGTAGTCGCCAGTCAGCTTCAGTCACACCTTACGCATTACAATTTATTTGAGAAATTCCAGTCTGGCTTTCGACTGGTCATAGTACAGAAACGGCACTGACACGGGTTGTAAATGACATTCTGATATCCTCTGATGAAGGAAATTCCACTGTAATTATGTTGTTGGACTTAAGTGCAGCATTTGACACCATTGACCATTCTATTTTACTGCACAGGCTAGAAAACGATGTTGGGCTTACAGGCCCGTGCTGCTTGGTTCAGTTCTTATTTATCAAATCGATTCCAGTATGTACAGAAATGTGCAGACAGTACTCCATCATTATACACAGAAGTTCAATATGGTGTCCCGCAGGGCTCAGTACTGGGACCTTTACTGTTTTCACTTTACATGCTTCCACTGGGATCTCTCATTAGGAAACATAATGTTAATTTTCACTGTATGCAGATGACACCCAGTTATACCTTTCATTTAAATCAAATGAAGTTTCTCCGATGTTGTCTTTAATTAGTTGTGTTAGTGAATTAAAGGAATGGATGAATGAGAACTACTTGTCTTTAAATACAGATAAAACAGAGATGTTAATTGTTGGAGGGAATGACGCTGATCACAGCAATATTTTGTCGTCATTTAACTCAGTTGGAATCCCAATTAATTTTACTGAATCAGCCCGCAATCTAGGAGTTATCTTTGACTCTAGCATGTCATTTAAAGCACATATTACAAAGTCGTCCAAAACATGTTTTTTCCATCTTAAAAATGTTAGGAAATTAAGGGCTTTCTAAATAAACAGGATTGTGAGAAATTAATTCATGCATTTATCTCTAGTAGGATTGACTACTGCAATGCGGTGTTCACTGGCTGTTCAAACTGTTCTCTATACAGCCTCCAGTTAATCCAAAATGCGCTGCAAGAATTATTACAAGAACAAGAAAATATGAACACATAACCCAGTTCTTAAATCTTTACACTGGCTCCCAGTTAAGTTTAGGGCAGATTTCAAAATCCTCCTTTTAACATATAAAGCATTAAATGGCCGAGGTCCGGCTTACTTGTCTGAACTTATCATGACTTACAAACCTGAGCGCACATTAAGATCTCAAGATGCCGGTCTGCTTAGGATTCCAAGGATTAATAAAATAACAGTGGGAGGTCGAGCTTTTAGTTACAGGGCCCCTAAACTGTGGAATGGTCTTCCTGCTTCCATAAGAGATGCCCCCTCGGTCTCAGCCTTTAAATCCCGGCTGAAGACTCACTACTTCAGTTTAGCATATCCTGACTAGAGCTGCTGATTAACTGTACATACTGCATCTCTGTTGTTAGTCATTAGCACTAAAACATAAGTAACATGATAATTATATTTGAATACTAACCCTCACCTATTCTGTTTCTTTCTCGGTACCCAAATGTGGCAATTGGTGCCACGGCCCACCTGCCAAGTTGTTTGCCTGCCTATGGTAAAGTCATCCCTGATGGAGGATCACAGGAATCATGGGAAAGAGGGGTCCTTTCATCGGAGCAACGTTTTAGCCGTGGCATGGCCAAATGGAGATGCAGCTAGATGGATGAGGTCTCCAGGACTCTAAAAATATCCAAACCTAATTATGTCATATCATCTACTGTTAAACCGTACTTCTAAAATTTTTATTATTATGCTGTATTAAGGAATTGTTCTGTTCTGTGTATTGTATTGTATTGACCCCCTACCTTTGACACCCACTGCACGCCCAACCTACCTGGAAAGGGGTCTCTCTTTGAACTGCCTTTCCCGAGGTTTCTTCCATTTTTCCCTACATGGTTTATTGGGAGTTTTTCCTTGTCTTCTCAGAGAGTCAAGGCTGGGGCTGTCAAAGGCAGGGCCTGTTAAAGCCCATTGCGGCACTTCCTGTGTGATTTTGGGCTATACAAAAATAAACTGTATTGTACTGTATTGTATTGTATCAGACCGGGAAGGAAAGAACAGAAAGGATGGATGAACAGCCCACTGATAAGGGAATATGTCACTGGGGTTTTTTTTAGTCCCCCAGCACTCTAGATGGCAGCAGCCCCAGATATCAGTGCCCAGTAGGATGTAGTCTGGCAGAGTAGCCCTGCTGGGATCACTGGGTGCCACAAGAGGGTGCTGCAAGGTGACAAACTCCCTGCTATAATGGACTTTCACATAGCCTGGAATTGCTTCCATTGGGCATTGGCCCTGGCACTGGAAGTACTCCTGGGTCCTTCATAAAAGGAACTGCACTCCCTTACCCAGGCGAGTCGGAGCTTGGAGGACATGGGGCAACACTCTATTGGAGGAGGGCAGTGTGGTGGTGGTAGGAAGTATTGTGGGGGGAGAGAAAAAGATAATCTTGTGCTTGTATTAACTTTGTGTTCCATTTTGTTAATTTTCTTGAGTAGTGTGTGTAATAAACACACTGCTATTTGATCTTGACACTCTTACTGTATTCATGTTGGGGTTTGGAGCTCACTGACGCCCTGCTTTGTATCACACTGTTTATGACTAAGACTTTGTTCTTTGAAATTAGCTGAAACTCTGAGCATCCATTATATTAATATCTGTAATATATAAATTAGTTTATATTCTTCTTCTTCTTCATCATCATGACATACAAAATTAATGTGTAGAATTTGTCTCAAAGGAAAGCCACCTCAATAACTAAAGATAGCCAATACACCAAATATTGGAATATATTTTTTCTAAAAGAATATGAGGGCAAAAATACCCCTTAAAAATTATGTTGTTGTAGTAACATTAGAAGAAAAATGTATGGGCAACATTAAAATTATATGAGTTACAAGGTTAGCAAGGTCTGTGTCCGAGTTTAGCAGATATAATTAGAAGAACAGACTTCCTTGAAGATCAAGCCAAACGATCACATATCAGCTCCACCTAATCTTTTAATTACTCACATGGAAAAAATAAAAAGCAAAGAGATTGACTTTACATTATAGACAAAAAACTCATGTTCATGTGCTCATGTGATCCCCTGTTCCACGAGTATGGATATCAGTTAATCCTCCTTGATTTGTATTTTATGTTTTTAATGCTTCACCTACAGGATTAAACACAAGAATATACAAACTGACAAGATGCATTATATCACATCTATGGATTGTACAGTCTAGCTTTTTGCCTGCTAGATGTTTATTTTTATTTATAGAAGAAACTATCATAAATGACCTTATATATATATATATATATATATATATATATATATATATATATATATATAATATAAATGACCTCATTCGTTGTATGGTTCCAAGCAAAATTATGATCTTCTACTATGATACCCAGTACGTAATGACATTCACTGGATTTCAGATTCTCCAACTTAAAATGAAATATTAGGAAAAGAATATATGAAAAATTAAAGTAGAAACAGATGTAGATACTTAACTATCTTTCTGGGAATGTCTTTACATTTTAAGAACCAGTTTGAAATTAACCATAGATTGCAGTCTAACTAAAGGGTATACCAGACACTTACTTTACTTCAGTATCCAGCTAAACTGTTAAAATTGTGGTTATTGCTCAGGTCTCAACCTTGACCATACAAATAACAGTATTTACTTGATCTTAAAGGAATATACCATGCAGAAAAAGGATACAAGTAGAGATGGACATCTACTTCAATTGCAGAGTTCCATCTAATCTTACAGCCGCCGACCTGAATTCTTGCTTTTTCAAACCTTAACACTTATGATGATCGTGACTCCTTTAGCACTCTAGGACTAGAAACAATAACCTTAAAATAATTTCCACTGCTTCCTAACGAAAATACGGAGAAGAAGGGGAAACCTTAGGAGCTCAGATATTTCTCATATGAATGGAAAGGATTATGAACATCTGGAATATTATTTTAAGTAGAAGGAGCTTGGTGTAGCATCCTTTCATGTGGTGATATGGTTAACATCATTATAATAAAACATCTCCTGGGGTCTCATGTATAAATGGTGCATACGCACAAAAATGTTGCATGCACCCGTTTCCACAGTCACTTCAAGATGTATAAAAACTAAGCTTGCCATAAAGGTACGCACATTCTCACACCAGCCTTGCCCTGTGTGTACGCAAGTTTCCACTCGCTTTTGCAAACTGGCGGCTCCCAGCGTCAAAGCATTTGGTAAACACTTCATAGACTTCCCTATTGGGACCTCGAGGTTCATAATCAGTTTCATCCCAAGAGCTATAAACACACTCAATCAGTCCATCAAATGCTCCTGGTAGAACTGTTTGTACTTAGAATTACAATTACTTCATTATAAATTTGGACTATAGTTGTAATATTGCACAACCTGGGCCAATTTATGAACCATTAGCACTATCTGCACTATATGTACATGTATATTGTACTTATGCTTTCATATTGCATATATTTTATAGTTTTTATTGGATTATTATTATTGTCATTTTATAGGAAAATAAGTTTATTGAGGATTTGCATATTGAATCTCATTGTACCATACAGTAATAATAATGGAATTCAATTGAATTCAACAGAAGAGAGCACATATTTGCAGATGATGACGACTGGCTTCTAAGTTGATTTAGATTTCCAAGAGCTATCTTCTTGGAGCTCTTGATAGCATTTTTAAGATGAAATATATTAAAGTATGTATATTACATTCTACAGATACATTTTTAACTTCATTTAAATAATGTAAATAGTTAATAATTAAATGTGTGGGCATAGGGGCGCAGCTGTAGCAATCAGCTAGCACTCCATCCAGGGACTGGTACTGCCTCACACTGTATGCTTGCTGGGACTGGATGAATAGATAGATAGAATAATTAAACATGTCCTACGAAGATATTTCAGTGTTCCTCAAAAGTTTGGAGGGGGGATCTGCATTATAAGCTTACTGATGGTCTGATTGGTTACGTGGAGAAAGAAAAGGAAGGACAGGAATTGGGAGTTAGTACATTTGAAAGAGACAGTACTGCTGCAAAAAATTATTCAATCAAGGGCCACGCATGACACAGCAAGCATCTTGCTACTACTACACCACTGTGTCCTCATGTTTAATACATGCTTTAATTTATTTCATCATGAAAATATCAAGTATACATGTTAGTATTTAAATTGTTCAGAGAGCTGTAATATCATGAATGTAATGTTTTCTGTGTCATGTCGGCATAAGAGAAAGCCCATTTAAGAAGCACATAGTGATTCACATACATAGAGCACATAGAAGAAAACATAGAATATGAAGCATTTAACATGCTATTTTGGTTACGATGGAATTTGAGAAACTCTAGTAAATTTAACATTGATTTTATGATTAAGTTTACGACATTCCACTTTAATGACAAAATAATCAACATGATTAAAGCGGACATTTCAACCTTTTTTTCACTGTGTCTCCATTTTTTTCAGACGGTGGGCTACGAGTTGTCGTTTCACAGTGACTTTGATATTTGAGCATTTCTTTTTTATTTCAGGCACTGTGCGACTTTCTGAACTTGAACTTTTACGTGTCTCCACCACTCTGTATCACTTGATCAACTTCCTTTTGTTGTTTTTACCACTGCTTATCACTAGAATTACCAAAGCCTACGAAAAAACTCATAATTCCGGCCCACCTTAAATCCCCTCGCACCTTTCCGTCAGCGTCTTTTGTCTTGTAAATGTGTCGATCAACACAAGTAGCAAAGCTCATGCCTTCTGGTGCATGATGTCAACACAGCACCGGGGAAAAAAAGAAAGAGACAAATATATGTGACATTTTGAAGAAATCATTTTATGAGCTGAATAGTACCAATAAGAAAACATCATTGCACTAATGCAATATTATTTGAAAACAAACAGCACTAGATCGGTGTAAATTTATGCTGACGCTATTAGTTACAGTCAAATCAGGAGGGGGAAAGAGAGTGTGAATGTGACTGAGAGAATAAAACTGAAAAAAAGCTTTTACAAGTACCATGAATTGAATAAAAAAATTGGGTCTTTTAACAGCTAAGTGTTCACCATGATGTATCTGTTTTAATAAAATAGTTGGAAAGAAACAGAAATGAGAAAAAGTGAAAGTGTTTGAATTATTAATCTGTTTCAACCAAAAATCTTTTGATGAATTACTCTGAAGGGAAAATCTACAATACCTGTATAATAATTAGAACATGTGGCAGATTAAAACAGATTTAATAAAATAAGTTCTGTTATCAGTAACATTAGGCTTCTAATTAAGAAACTAGGTTGGAACAAAAATGTGAAGCCATTGCTGCCCTTTATGATTGTGGACATGAGGACCCTTGTCCTATATTACTGAGATACTCTCTGGCTGTCCATAATGTTATAATAAGATAAAGTAAGTTCAAATGGATAATAAAGTAAAAATAACATTGGATATATGCAAATTTGGTCATCTTTTTGCAATGCATGCTTTTACCTTGATGTCTCTTCACATCATTATAAATCTGGGTCTGTTCCCAATCTGTTCGCTGTCTATAGTACATTCATGCATGTGAATGTTTTCCTGGCACACCATTTTCTTTCCATATATTTATACCAATACTTGTTTAACACAATGTATTTCCTGGTGACTGACAAATAAAGGAAAGAACTATGTAAACTGTTTTAACATGCTGTTTAGCTTACAATAGCCTGCCACCTACAATGCACCTTGGCAGAAATGCTACAAGTATCTGGAACCATATTGAAGGAAGTGAGACAATTCTTCCATAAGAAATTCCATCTTTCAGTGCTTTGATAATGGTGGTGAAAAACACCTAACGTGCCTCTCCAGAATCATCTGAGTTCCATTTCAAAATCACCTTAGAAACTATTTTTTGAAAAAACATCACCAAGCTAAGCATTTGTTGGTCACTGAAGCTTTTGCTAACAATCTCTCCCCTCTTTTCTTTGATTTGTGATATCCAATGCCGTGAGGAACTAGGTCCCTCCAGTAAAGCATGATGACAACGGTAATTTATTTTTTTATATAGCCCAAAATCACACAACAAATGCCTCACTGGGCTTCAACAGGCCTTGTTTAATAGTCAGCCACCCATCCTCCGCTGTCTAAGAGGACAAGAACATACTCCCAAGAAACCCTGCAGGAAAAAACAGAAGAGATCCTGAAAAGGTCCGTTCAAACCAGGTAGGCAGAGTGTGTGATGGATGTCAGGACCCAAACAGTGATGCTTAATTAATTCAATGACCACATTTGTGCAGAAACATTTGCTTTACCTGTAATTTGTATCTCTCATTTACTAAATTGTTTCCTTTTTTGTTTTATACAGTGGTGTGAAAAACTATTTGCCCCCTTCCTGATTTCTTATTCTTTTGCATGTCTGTCACACAAAATGTTTCTGATCATCAAACACATTTAACCATTAGTCAAATATAACAAGTAAACACAAAATGCAGTTTTTAAATGATGGTTTTTATTATTTAGGGAGAAAAAAAATCCAAACCTACATGGCCCTGTGTGAAAAAGTAATTGCCCCCTTGTTAAAAAATAACCTAACTGTGGTGTATCACACCTGAGTTCAATTTCCGTAGCCACCCCCAGGCCTGATTACTGCCACACCTGTTTCAATCAAGAAATCACTTAAATAGGAGCTGCCAGACACAGAGAAGTAGACCAAAAGCACCTCAAAAGCTAGACATCATGCCAAGATCCAAAGAAATTCAGGAACAAATGAGAACAGAAGTAATTGAGATCTATCAGTCTGGTAAAGGTTATAAAGCCATTTCTAAAGCTTTGGGACTCCAGCGAACCACAGTGAGAGCCATTATCCACAAATGGCAAAAACATGGAACAGTGGTGAATCTTCCCAGGAGTGGCCAGCCGACCAAAATTACCCCAAGAGCGATGAGACGACTCATCCGAGAGGTCACAAAAGATCCCAGGACAACGTCTAAAGAACTGCAGGCCTCACTTGCCTCAATTAAGGTCAGTGTTCATGACTCCACCATAAGAAAGAGACTGGGCAAAAACGGCCTGCATGGCAGATTTCCAAGACGCAAACCACTGTTAAGCAAAAGAACATTAGGGCTCGTCCTCAATTTTGCTAAGAAACATCTCAATGATTGCCAAGACTTTTGGGAAAATACCTTGTGGACTGATGAGACAAAAGTTGAACTTTTTGGAAGGCAACTGTCCCGTTACATCTGGCGTAAAAGGAACACAGCATTTCAGAAAAAGAAATATGGTGGTGGTAGTGTGATGGTCTGGGGTTGTTTTGCTGCTTCAGGACCTGGAAGGCTTGCTGTGATAGATGGAACCATGAATTCTACTGTCTACCAAAAAATCCTGAAGGAGAATGTCCGCCATCTGTTCGTCAACTCAAGCTGAAGCGATCTTGGGTGCTGCAACAGGACAATGACCCAAAACACACCAGCAAATCCACCTCTGAATGGCTGAAGAAAAACAAAATGAAGACTTTGGAGTGGCCTAGTCAAAGTCCTGACCTGAATCCAATTGAGATGCTATGGCATGACCTTAAAAAGGCGGTTCATGCTAGAAAACCCTCAAATAAAGCTGAATTACAACAATTCTGCAAAGATGAGTGGGCCAAAATTCCTCCAGAGCCCTGTAAAAGACTCACTGCAAGTTATCGCAAACGCTTGATTGCAGTTATTGCTGCTAAGGGTGGCCCAACCAGTTATTAGGTTCAGGGGCAATTACTTTTTCACACAGGGCCATGTAGGTTTGGATTTTTTTCTCCCTAAATAATAAAACCATCATTTAAAACTGCATTTTGTGTTTACTTGTGTTATATTTGACTAATGGTTAAATGTGTTTGATGATCAGAAACATTTTGTGTGACAAACATGCAAAAGAATAAGAAATCAGGAAGGGGGCAAATAGTTTTTCACACCACTGTAAATCATAGTTGTAAATATTGTGCGATTGGATTCAGTTAGGATGGATCTGCAGGATTTAAAATGGGAATCTGTACGATGCTTTTGCAGATTGTACACTGGCAGTGCCAACTCTTGTGGCCATGGGTTTTACCAGTGAAACTGGGCTGCCAGTGTTGTGCTCTGCCCTATAATACGGAGGCTTGGAAGTAGGTACCCACAGGGTATTAATACTAAGAAGGGAAATGGAGAATGCTAATTTATGGTGCAAGACTTTCCAGTTTGAACGGGAGTAACAATTAGGGTAAAAATCATGGCTCCTTGCTGCCCATTAAAGTGGACAGGTAACCTATTATAAAGCCTTTATAAAGTAAAAACTGGCTTCAGAAACATATGAAGGCACTCGAAGGAATCCTAGAAAAGTGGCATCAGAATCTCCCAAGGCCATTCCTGATCCTGTAAGTTATCTTTACTACAGCATAAAGACCCAATAAACTTAAATAGAGGTGAAGTGAAGAGATAGGTGGAGGCCAAGGTGGGACCAGCAGGAGGAAGAAAGACCAGAGATGGACAGACAAAACGTGGCAAAGAGAATTCAAACAAATCAGAAATGCAAAAAACAAAACTGAAATCAAAAAAGAATAGTCAAAAGAATGTAACAAAAAAGAATAATATAAAAAGCACATGGTAAATTCTTTAGTATCATCCAGACCTAAAAGCGAACAGGGCTTATGGCGCCTTTCCCTTTGTCTCTGTCTCTGAAGACCCCTGAGGTGGTAGTCTAATTTTCTATTGTTATAATGGCATTTTAACATCTTTATCATCAGTTATTTATGAGGTATTGCTATTTTTTCCATTTGTCTTACCCTTATTTTATTTCATTTATATCTTCACAAAGCTGCTTTGTGTTTGTTTTTCATATGCAGTGTAGTCATCATCATTTTCTGCCTTGTTTTTTCATGGTTACAGTCATATTGTTGACTGCTTCCATGTTTGTGACTTGGCACATGACTTAACCTACATATCAAGTCCAAACATTTGATAAAAATTGACTGGCCTCTTCAAGTTTAGGGAGACAAAGGATAATAGACATGTTTTGATTCATTCTGATGCATATTCATCCTCATGTTTTAAGATTCTGACCATTCGTTTTTTAGTTTAGCTTCTTCTTTTGAACATTCATTTGCCTACATACTGTTTATTTCCTTGCTCAAAATCAAATTATTAGTCTATTGCACCTATAAATTTCAAAATAATTAGTACACCCATCCCTCACAAGAGATTTCCACCTGGGGGTTCCACAAGATTTACTAAAAATATCTTTTTAGTATGTTTCTTTTCAGTGTTTACATTTCAGTGGACCCAAACAATTGTAATGGCCACAGTCCACGAGTCATACTCATGAGGTGTTCAAAACACCTGTAATGGCACCGTTTACTGTAGTATATAGGAGCAGTGACTGGCTTATGAGCCATCAAAGTAAGTAAATCTTAAGAGCCTTAAGAATAAATATTTATTCAACCTGCAAATGACATCTGCTGCTCAGTTTTATCATGCAAAAAAAATTACTTTTTCCTATAGAGAATCACTTTGTCAACATGCAGAAATGTTTGTCACCTGAGTAAGAAGGAATTTTATGTTGGGTGTCTGGACCATAATTGTAGATGACATGCAAAATCAATGTGCTTAGCTGGTGAAGAACATGTCATGAGGTAAAAGTATTGAAAGATGGGGAAACAAACCAGGGGCCTCATGTATAACGCCGTGCGTAGAACTCGCACTATAACATGGCGTAAGCACAAAAGCCGAAATGTGCTTACGCACAGAAAAATCCAGATGCAGGAATCTGTGTGTACTCCAACTTCCACGTTCTTCCGCTACATAAATCCCGATCAACGTGAAAAGTAACGCCGCACACGCTTTTATGTAACGCCCAACTCCTCCCAGAATTACGCCTCTTTGAATATGCAAATCAATATAAATCACCCTTAAGCTCAGCCTTCTGTGAAAAGACAATGGGAAAAGCATGGGGGAAAATATAACTATTTCAGCGAATACCAAGTGGAGGCAAAGGAAAAATATACTATTTGTTTAATTAAACCGTGGTATAATCAACAAAAGTTGATCGAGTGACATAGCGTGTTGGAGAAACTTGAAAGCTCACGTTCACAAAATTACACAGAGCTGGAAATAAAAAAGAAGTCACATATCAAAGTCGCCGTGAAAAGGCGAGTTGTAGCCCACTGTCTGAGTGTCATATGAAAGCTTATTAGGGTACAGAGAAAAAAGGCACACGGTGGGGAAAAAGCACGAAATGTCAACTTCAATCTCGACATTTCCACTTTAATCACATAGTTTATTTTGTCATTAAAGTAGAACATCATAAACTTCATCTTAAAATCGTTTAATTAACCAGTTTCTCAAATCACATCGTAATTAAAGTAGCACGTTAAATGCTTTGTTTATACTGAGATGTATACGTGATATCATTTTCATGATGATAGGAGTTAAAGCACGTTATTAAACATGAGTTTCACGGCGCAATGATTGTTGTGCGACCTTCGATGAAATAATTTATTGCATTAGTACTCAGGGGCAGCTCTAGGCTTGTGGTGGCACTGGTCAGAGGAAGAATCGGTGGCTCCTTCGCCCGCCAATGTCAGAAAGGCAGCTTATGCACGGTGGATGGCCTCGTCTGTTGCAGACACTGCATAGCCGCCTCGTGCTCATGACACAAGCATTTAACTT
This sequence comes from Polypterus senegalus, assembly GCF_016835505.1. Classification (NCBI taxonomy): domain Eukaryota; kingdom Metazoa; phylum Chordata; class Cladistia; order Polypteriformes; family Polypteridae; genus Polypterus; species Polypterus senegalus. Next base: position 187,019,631 of record NC_053157.1, read on the forward strand.
TTGCCGAAATTTGTTGCTGCGTTTTTAGCTTTGTTGTTATTTTCTCTTTCTGTTTTATATTCAATATATATTTGCGTAGCAACCACTGCAGTCCTTGCTTTACTATTCTCCAAATACCCAAGCACCACACAATCAGCTCTGTAATAGAAGTTAAGCCATAGAGAGCGCCGATTCTTCAAAACGTTTAAGGAACATTGAAATATCTTTGTAGTACATGTTTAATTATTCTATCCTTAACGACACTCCCAGTGAAGAATATAGATTATTTAAATGAAGTTAAAGTTTTATCTGTATAATTTAACAAACATATTTTGCTGCATTTCACCTTAAAAATGATATCATTCATATGTAAATACGCTTTATAAAGTGGCTCAGGTTGTGTGATATTATAACTGTAGTGCAAATTTACAGTGGGGTGATTGTACTTATAAGTACAAACAGTTCTACAAGGAGCACTTGATTGAGTGTGTTTATAGTTCTTGGGATGTAACTGTTTCTGAACCGCGAGGTTCGTACAGGAAAGGCTTTGAGACGTGGCTGAGACAGCGTGTACTTGAAGCTGTATACCGATAATTCTCTTTCCGATCAGCTGCTGCTGTGATTCACATTCAGAAACAGTGATATAAATACTCTGAGTGGTGCAGTGAGAGTAATATGGAAAAAGATGATCCACTGTGGCAACTCCTAACGAGAGCAACTGAAAGAAGGAGGTGCAATGAAAGTAACAACGCTAAAACAGTTATGGTATTTGGAATACTATTGCTATTCCCTGGACCATTATATTGTTACGAGTTAATTACAATCAGATGCGTTACACTAATAAACAATATGCGGTTAGTTTCAGTGTATTTATAAAGCCGTGTTAGGAAAATTAGGTGTAACCACACAGGAACAGTAGCACTGCTTTGATGCTGGGTGCCGCCAGTCTGCAAAACCGAGCGGAGAACTTGCGTACGACAAGGTATGAGGTACCGTGGAAAAGTGCGTGGCTTTACGCCAAGTGTAGGTTTTATACATCGCGATTTGAACGTGGAAAAGTTCTTACACAACATTTCTGTGCGTACGCACCGTTTATACATGAGGCCCCAGGTCTTTGTAAGGTAAAAGTAAATTACTCATACTAAAAATCCAATCCAATAAAATTTTAAGAGTTTTATTATTTTTAGAGATTGTTAATGGCTGCTTAAAAGAGAGATCTAAACTAAAATGTTACCTTACACTGTACCTCCAAACCCCAGCTGTTGTCTCTCAGTGCTTCACTTTATGGTTTTACTCATTTGCACTGCTGATCCTCATACTCAGCTGTTTAAATATTAAATACTAGCTGTGTAAGCCCATACTGTAAAAAGCCTAGAAACTATTGAAATTGTCAGAAAAAAAAAACAAAATGCAGAGTTGGCGGTTTCTTTTTGCGGACGTGCTCACTCCCCCTTGTCTGTCAGTGGCTAAGCTAGTTTCTCTCTCCTCGGATGGTTCATTTTGCTAATGTGCTCACCTCACTTGTGTATTAGCGGCTAAGCGAGTTTGTCTTTTGTCGGCAGTTTCACTTTGGCGACAGAGTCTCTTTCTTTCAGCTTCATGCTGTAGCCTTGCACTTCTTTCTTCTTCTGACTCGTGAACTTGGGGCCGCCTTGATGGCTCTTTGAGCTTCATGCTATAGCCTCGCACTTCTGGGCCGGACAGACAGACACACACACACTTCCACACGTAGACGTTTATTTATAATACTATTTGTCCCCTGCAGCTCTGCCTTCGTAGTAGTGAAACAGGACAGTACGGCTCCCTACTCCTTATGTCATGGTTCCCCCACCCTGTGGCCTGCACCTTCTGTCTCGGATTTTCATGAATAAATTGCTCCTGCAAGCGAACTACTGTATAAGACTTAGCATGATGAGAGAAGTTGTAAAACCAACCTGGAATGTTGAAGCAAATTATAGAAAAAACCCCAATCTAAATCCATTAAGTAGTTCTCTCATGAAAAGCAGATACACAAACAGACATGGATTTTATATATATATAGAGATTAGTGATAAACAAAACAATGTTCAGCAAAACTGAGTCTTTTGCCTTGGAAAAAAATGCAAAACATTGTGTTTCACTTCCAGTGAAATTTGTGCCATTGACACAATACGAAAGGTATCTGGTCTTGTCTAGAAGTATTTCCATGTTTTAATTCCGCATGCACCTGGCTACCATTTACTATTTAAGTAAAGATCTCTAGTGGGGGGAAAAAAATCACTGGACTCATTTCCTGTTACGTGTAGACATTTTCTTGAGCTGGCAGAGGTGTTCTGTTAGTATGAATGTGGAAGACAATCTTGATGACCCAAATATAAACACAAAAAAGAAAGCTAAATCTCCATGGTGCTTGGACTCTGCCCATCCTCATCTGCAGAAATCAGGAAACAGCACGTGATGAGATTTTTCTGGGGATAAATCACAGTAATGTGCTCAATGTTGTAGTTTGTCTCCATGGGTAAAACAAGCAGCATGTTACCGTTTTAAAAAGCAGTGTTGTGAACCAGAGGCATAAAGAGAATTGATTGTACTGCTGTGCTACAGTTTAAATGCACGACATAGCTTAAAAAAAAACCACTCCCAAAAATACCCTTAAAGCCTCCAAAAAACTTTTTTTAATAAGTTGTACATTTTGTGATTTTAGTGTCAGTTGTGCAGAACTACACTTATCACTATTTGATACTGTATTGCAGTCTTGTTTGCTCTGTAAAATGTCTTGGGATGGTGAACTGTTAATGGTAGAATATAAAATAAAAGGTGACTAAGAAACTTTAAATCAAATTTAACGATGATGTTGTATGGATATGGCTGCGGTTTTGCTCATAGTTGAAATCAGTCTATGACTGAGGGTTTAAGTGAAATTTCTGTAAATCTGGCAATGGTGTAGTTTTTCCACTGCAGTAGCAAAAAACACTTTCACGCTTCACTAATGTTCTTGGCTAGTTAGCATTGCATATTTTACATTAATTTTATTATTTTACCTGAGGCACAAGTGTTTAATTTCACCAAAATACATTTTTGGTGTTGTCTTTATGTCGTTGTTTTCCCAGGTTTACTCTTTTCAGGTTGTGTATCTTATTCCTGATTGTCTTCTATGCTTGCATATTTGCATTTCAGCTGGTGGCAGGATTATTGCCTCATACAGACCAGTCTTTAATCCTTGGCCAGATAACAGACTTCCAGTACAAATAAAATGACTACACTGCTTTGATCTTCTGTTTCCTTTATCATCAATAAAATCTGTTTAAGACCTTATTCTGCCTAGCAGGCTTAGACAAGAGTTCTGTACACAACAACAGACATAGCAATCAGTCAGGCATATTGCATACTGTAGTTAAATATTGCATTCTTTAATAAAAAGCACCGTGTTTGCCTCATTGGCAGGTCTTTCACTGAGAAATTGACTTAAATAGAGCTGATATTGTACCAAGTACAGTCCAATAAGTCATGAAAGCATCGTGCTAAGGTACATATTTGAGATGGTAATGCCCCCAAGGAATCTTAGGTGTATGTGATTATCATTATTATGATCCTTCTTCACAGACCTCTTCTGTGTCTAGCTTGGCATCATAAACTTGTAATCAGGACCACTTAGAGGAAACCCAGCTGTGCATCCACGGACCCCTGCAAATTCTCTCTTTTACAGTGTACAAGTCCTGTTTGCTCCTAAATAAGGGAACCACAGTAAATGGCAATGTGCATCTCACTCAAAAAGTGAATGCAATAATATAACTTTTGAATTAGGGATAAAAAGTGAAATAAGTTTTCAGCTTATTTTATTAATAACAAGCTGAAGACACAATTTTCAATTTGTTCATTTAATTGTGTTTGTTGTTTTAGTTTTACTATGTTATTCACCTCCATGCTACCTGAGGGCTTGGAAGTATATAAAACTCAAGTTAGATAGATAGATAGAACAAACTTTATTTGTCCCAAGGGGGAAATTTCACTTTTTACAGGAGCTCTTTAAATAAATGCATTTACACACAATATGATCTGAACACAAACCAGAATTACTATAAAGCAAGAAAATACAAAAGAATCAAAAGTTCTGACTTGGCAGTCACAGTGACAGTGATGCATTATGCACACATATTGGTATTGGTATAAAGGAGCCCCAGTGGCGTTTCTTGACACACTTCTGCTGAATAATTTGTTAGCTCAAAGTATTCAGTGTTAGTGTGTCAGAGAGTGGATAAGCAGCAATGTTCATAATGGCACTCAATTTTGTTTTAATTCTCTCCTTTGCTACAACCTCCACGGGCCCCAGAATGCGTGCTATAACTGAACCTGCCCTTTTTAATTAGCTCGTTGATTTGGTGGATTTCTCTTGAAATGATGTTACCAGCCCAGCACATTATAGCATAATACATCACACTGGCCATCACAAAGTTGTAGAAGTTATGGTGGATGTGACTACCCACATTAAAGGAATGCAGTCCCCTAAGGAAGAAGAACCTACTTTTCTTATATAGTTTCTCTGTGTTCTGAGGCCAGTCCAACCTGTCATTAATGTGGACCCCAAGTACTTGTAGGAATGGACAATCTCTACATCCACTCCATGAATAGTGACTGGGCAGATGCTCTTAATGTGTGACAGTCAATAAGCAGTTTCTTGGTTTTACTGATGTTAGGATGTACACAATTCTATTTGTACCATGAAACAAACTTCTCTACCTGACTCCTATACTCTGTCTCATCCCCTTTATCAATACATCACGTAAGTGCCGAATCATCTGAGAATTTCTGCAAATGACCTGTTGTTATATTTATTGTCTGAGGTGAACAGAGTCGAGGACTAATCAGACAGGATTGTTTCTTGTGGTGCTCCTGTGTTGCTCACATCCCTGTCAGAAAAACAGTCCTTGAGCCTCACAAATGGCAGTCTGCTTGACAGATAGTCCATTATCCAGGACACCAAAGGCTCATCTACCTGCATGTCTCTGAGTTTAACCCTTAACAGAGGTGGGATGCATTACTGCTCTTACACAGATAGAAATCTGTGTATGCTGGCTCAGGGTCTGCCAAAGAGATATTGCCTTACTCTAAAGCAATGGGTTTGTTTCCTGTTTAACACTGAATTTAAGCACCAATGAGTCTACATGCCTTTCCCTTAAAAAATATGGTAATTTCAGGAGTGTATTTCTTAAAAGAAACATTTTCCCAAAATATTGGGGTTCAGCATCAGTGGTGCACTTGAAGGCTGATGGATCAAAACTATCCTCTGTTATGCTTGTTAGGTCGGCAGTGTGGTGAAGTGGTTAAGGTCTTGGACTTTAAAGATGGTTGTTGGTTCAATATTATCTTTATAACCCTAGACAAGTCACTTACCTCACCTGTGCTTTTAACTTTAAATTATACATAAAATCAATTATACTACAGCCTCATCTTCAAAGTTGTCTTAGATGAAAGGTGTATGACACATCAAGTCAATAGTAAAAAATCGAAATTCACTGGCCTGTGTCAGTATGCAGAAATATGCACATAGTATGTGATCATACAGAGGTATGGCTGTGGATGGGTGATGTCAGTAAAAATGAAGATTTAGCTTATTTTAGTGCTAAGTTGTGTTTTCTACATATCCAAATGCTGCACAATAGGCACAATGATGAATTACCATTTTTTCTTCTAACCTTCTTGGCTAATGCTATGCTGGCATCTTTAACAAACAATTCAAGTTGAAGTTTGAATGAAGACGTTCTTTAGTGGGGCCCCATCCCTGTCTGGTTTGAATCCTCACAGAGAGTGGCTAGCCACAAATAGCAGGTCTTGAAATCCGAGAGCTCTGCCTAACCCAGTGAAGCTGTAAGAATAAAAAATAAAAAAAGTTGCACATATCTGTTCATGCTGAAAAAGATTCAGGACAACATCTCGGTTATATCCCCTGTTCTAGACTACATATATATACTGTATATACAGTATATATATATATAGATACAGTACAGGCCAAAAGTTTGGACACACCTCCTCATTCAATGTGTTTTCTTTATTTTCATGACCATTTACATTGGTAGATTCTCACTGAAGGCATCAAAACTATGAATGAACACATGTGGAGTTATGTACTTAACAAAAAAAGGTGAAATAACTGAAAACATGTTTTATATTCTAGTTTCTTCAAAATAGCCAACCTTTGTTCTGATTACTGCTTTGCACACTCTTGGCATTCTCTCGATGAGCTTCAACAGGTAGTCACCTGAAATGGTTTTCACTTCACAGGTGTGCCTTATCAGGGTTATTTAGTGGAATTTCTGGCTTTATCAATGGGGTTGGGACCAGCAGTTGTGTTGTGCAGAAGTCAGGTTAGTTGGACGATCATTTATTTTTCAACAGGACAATGACCCCAAACACACCTCCAGGCTCTGTAAGGGCTATTTGACCAAGAAGGAGAGTGATGGAGTGCTGCGGCAGATGACCTGGCCTCCACAGTCACCGGACCTGAACCCAATCGAGATGGTTTGGGGTGAGCTGGACCGCAGAGTGAAGGCAAAGGGGCCAACAAGTGCTATACACCTCTGGGAACTCCATCAAGACTGTTGGAAAACCATTTCAGGTGACTACCTGTTGAAGCTCATCGAGAGAATGCCAAGAGTGTGCAAAGCAGTAATCAGAGCAAAGGGTGGCTATTTTGAAGAAACTAGAATATAAAACATGTTTTCAGTTATTTCACCTTTTTTTGTTAAGTACATAACGCCACATGTGTTCATTCATAGTTTTGATGCCTTCAGTGTGTATCTACCAATGTAAATGGTCATGAAAATAAAGAAAACACATTGAATGAGGAAGTGTGTCCAAACCTTTGGCCTGTACTGTATATATATATATATATTTTATGTATTATTCAAGTTACTCAGTAAGCATATAATGCAAACCACAAGTTTTAGACACCAACCTAAACAAAGCAGAAAAAAAAATTGAAATGAAGTAATAAAACAAAAACAAATAAAGTGGGGGGATAAAAAGAATAGGTAGCCATATTGTGTCAGGTGTGCAATGTTCTGAGAAAATCTGAACTAGCATACACATGGTCAATGAAACATTCAGAAAACTAAACAAACTATTTGAAACAGGTTTTGATAAAAACTTGAAGAAAAGAATAATAAATAAGGAGGAGTGTTGCAGCCTGTGTGACTTGTCAACCCTGTGAAAAAAGACACAAAGAGACGGGACGTTTTTGAAATTTGGGTGTGGAATGAGAGTTGCAGAGAATGGGAAATAAATGAAGAGGTACCACACTAGATAAGAGATGACCATGAACTTATCATTTCAGTTATGAAGACATAGAAAAACTCCAATGAGCATGTACTGAGAGAGAATGACCGGATGAATAAAGTAATCAAAGCAAGATTACCAGAGAGAAGATTAAAAAGAAAGAAAAGGATGATAATGTTAAGTTATATTCTGCAAAAAATGCCATGCAGGCAGATGGACACAGCAGCTGAAGACAGGACCAAGTGGAGGAGAGAATTACACCATGGACCTGTGCAGTGATACCACACTTAACAAGGGGGTCATGAAGGAGAAATGTTTTATGTTAACAAAGTTTTACTTTAAATTAAGTGTGGACTATTCAATACAAAGGTCACCCTTTAGAATTCAGCAGGATAAGGAGAATTATTTACCCAGAACAGACTGATACAACAAAAGAAGTGTCCTTTACTAACAATTATATAGTGATTAACCAAAGTGCCATAGGATGTCTAAGAATTATAAATACACAAATATTTCTGTAGTTTCTCAGTTCAGTCTGAAAAGCTCCCTTGCTACCTTACTATAAATATAAAGAAAATACAAAGAAACAGTAATGTTTGATTTTCAGGTATTTTTGTTAAATTGTTGTGTTGTGCAGATCTACTTGTTGTCTGGCATTTATTCCTGTCAGGATAGGCTCCAGCTCCCTGCAACCCAAAAACAGAAAAAAAAATTCTAAAAATGGCTGAAAGTGTGTTTAATGTTCATCCCTCGTTCATATGCTAAACGATCACATTCATATTGGTCCTAAAAATGAATTGAGTTTAATGGGATAGGACCTAAGTGGAATCATTTTTCTTTTTCTCACATTTTGCACATATTTATTCATGTTTCAAAAATTGATGTCTGTCTTTAAAAGTGAAAACTACTTACAACAATGACCAGAAACACTACCAAGGGTCAGAATATATTGTGCCTCATTCTCCATTGCTGGTCACTTACAGTATGACTGATTTAATAAGAGTTTGTCTGCACTGTAAATGAAAGGAACTTCTCATCTAAGGCAGCTCCAGCTCTCATTTTTAAAAGCCCAGTCAAGACCTTCTTTAGAAAGACATAAGGTTTATGTTATGTTTGCACTTTGTAAGACTTTGTTATAAGTAATACAGATAATGTATGTTAATTGACTGGATTTGGACTAGGCACTGATTAAAATGCCTGATCATCATAAGGTACTTAGTTTGCTATGGCCAGAATTAGTCACTGGTTGTCTGAAACATTGTAAGAATTATTCATCATCTTTTTTACTCCAGTTACCCTCAGGCTTTATTTTGTACATCTGCTTAGTATTAGGTATTTGTCTGGTTTAATTAGTCAAGGAAATAATCTCTTGTATATAGCGCCCTTTAATAGTGAGTACTTACACCAGTTATGCATCAGTTAACAATGCTACAATCATGTTTGTGTGCCTGGTTAGCAGGAGGTGCTTGCTGATTTCTACAGCTGGTGAGAATTAGACACTGATTTGTGTGTCTGGTTAGCTTCGGTTTCTCCTAAAATAGACAACAGCAGGCAGTGTGGCCTAGTGGTTAACAAAAAGTAGAGCAGGAAGCCACAAAGCTGCACATGCTAAAGCCCCCGTTTGTAAGTCACTTAGGCTGCCTGCACACAAATATAAAAATATGAAAAATATGAAGTTTGTGCCAGGGTAAAGAACTTTGCATGGTGTTTCATTATGTAAAATAATACTGTAATACAGTAAAGGAAGGAGTATTAATGTTTGTAAGTGCTGAATGTACAGTAACATGCTATTAATGAGAGAAGAATGACTTGTACGCAAATGATCTTCTATGACTAGTAATGGTTCACCATATTAAATACAAACAATAGATAAATATTCTGGATCCACATGCACCTCAAATTTGTATGCTTGTAACTCTTCATATGGATTATTTGTGTGATGGGGAGGCGGAAGGTAACTAATTTTCTGCTTCTAGTCTATCCATCTATTTTCCAATCTGCTTGGAAGATTGCGATGCGTTGCCAAAAGCCAACGCATTTCCCAGATATACTAGGCACATATACTGGGTCACAGTGTAGTAGTCTTTAGCAAAGTAAAAAAAAATCAAAACATGTATGATGTTCAACATTAAACTTGTAAAGACATCCTTCATGTAAAGTGGAATTTCATCAAAGATACATTACAGATGTCATCTGTTGTGCTTCAATAAGTAAAAAAAAATCAAGTTTACAAATATCATATAAATGTCAAAAACAGCTAAACAAAGCCTTTAAATAAGAAGTATGAATTGCTCTCTGTAAAGTGGGATCGAGTATAGCGAGGCAGAACACAGGTATGATCTCCTCCCAGTTCCAGGTAGAAATGACTTGAGCAAGGAGCATTCCTTTACAGCTCTGCTGGGTTAGGCAGCGTTCTTGGATTTCAAGCCCCCAATCTCCCATTTGTGGCTAACCTCTCTGTGTGAAGATACAAAACAGACAGGGACTGGGCCCTGAACGATTTCTCCCAAGTGAAACACCATTTTACCCAACCTCTTATTTTCAGTATTGGATACAGACAGTGGATTTTGACTGCAAAGCACCCAGCATTAATTGTGCATGTACAATGTTACTTGTTTTTAAGTTTTGAAGTGTGTCTGAGATATTCTAGACCAGTGCTGTCCAACTGCTGGTTTGTGGTTAATCAACAACCACAGGGATGGCTGTTGTGGAAAGACACATGATTTGCTCCACGGTATTGCCTATGATATTTTTCTTATGTTTCGACATGATGAATCCAATGTCAGAGAATGGCTTCTCATAAATGTATATGCTGTCAAATACTGAAGAATCACATCTCTTAGTCCAGGGTACCTGCCTTTGGAGAGCAGTTTGGAAAATTGCAGTCCAGTCTCTGACTGTGAAAGAAAAAATTCCAGTTCCATGAGATATTTTACTTCTTTGGCTGCAATATCTGTCTTAAGAGGGTTGTTAAAAATTCTGACATTTGACTCCATTCCCATAAACTCCTAAAATCTGGTCTCAAAATTGTCAATACGGATTTCTATTTTGGGGACAATCTGATCAAAATTTAAAATGTGTAATTTTTCCTGCTTTTCATCAGTATCAGCTCCCTGCATTTCTCAAAATAAGTGAATGTCATTCAATCTGAATAAAATAAAATAAAATCTTTAGCAGTCTTTAGCAAGTTGAGTAAGATCCTGAATGCTGAAGCATGGGTATACAACTGGCTCATGATTTGTTTCTTCCTTGCCAGCCTAAATTCAGAGAATTTAAAATTTGAGTGATGTCAGTCAAGGGACATTAGAGATGTGACATCCGTCAGACCTTAGGTAATATGGCATCACATGTATTTCCTGTTATATACTGATGAATAGTTTTTCTTAGTATACAAATTCTACATAGACACTCTTTGCACTTAGCTACCTGATAGTTGTATACAGATGTAAATCTCCATATAAAGTACCAAGCTTTTCAAGCAAATGTTTAAACCTTTGGTGTGGTCAGGACACAGTAAACACCTATAATCAAGATGGGGCATGTAGTTGTTCTGTCCATCCTTCTCTAACAGTCCAGCAAGTCTATGATTCTTGTCAACTGTGGCTTTGGACCTCACCTATGATAATGCATGTAAAATGCTTGTAAAACTATCAGAAATCTATATTTTATAATTGACTCCCTTTGTAGATCTGTGAAGTGGCACTACCTCGAGGAGCTTTTCTGAAGTACTGAAATCCTGAAGCAGAGGATGTATAATAATAAGCCTAGTTCCAATCATATAAATGTTTTCAGACAGTGCAAGAGAGAAGTATGAAGCTATCCTCACCATATTCTGGAGCTTATCTGTAACTTGCCAACTGATTAAGCCAGATACAGTATGTTTCAAAAACAATCTAGTGTGACAGCAATAAAGATTTCAGGTTTTTGCCATCTTCTCATTTCCATAAGTTCCATAACCTTTTAATTAGTATCTCAATGTTGAATAGATATTTCTGTCTTGCAATTTGTTCTGCTACAAGAAATTAGGTTTTTGCGGCTGCCTGCTGGGTTTTGCTTACTCAGCTATCTTTAAATTTCTCACTGACATCATTCTTGCATCACCTGAGTATTTATGATTTTTCTTTTAATGTATTGTTGGAAGGACATTGTTGCATAATGTCTTTCTACATTATATCCATTACACTCCGATACAATTCTGTGCAAATACCAAGTACTGGGGCTTACTTATCTTTACTTACAACAAACAAATAGTCAGATTCTCACAACTTTCATTGTCAAACTCCACTCTTTGCTGTGTGCTCTCTTTTTTGCCCACAGTCTGTGGTCGTGCTGGCCCAAGTATGCTGCAGTCACCTAAGATGCTGGGAAGATGAGGACAGCTCCACAGGAGTATCTTGTAAATGGTGACATGTTCATGGACTGTACAGGGGCTCAAGGGGTTGGTGGTCTTCTGGCTTTGGAACCCCACAGGTGTATTTTCTTCAACATCCCACCAATTGGAGTTTTTATTTTCCTGTCATCTCTAGCCATCTGCCCATATTTTTGTTATTAAGATGGACATTTCAATTTTGTAATATTATGAACAATTACTCTTTAGAGCTACTATTTTCTGCAACTCTGTTTAGCCATTATTATTGTACAGCAGTTTGACCTACTCTCATATATAAAAATGTGCTATAGAAATAAATGTTGTTTGAATTCTCCTCTAGATAAAGAACTGTTATATGTCGGTCCTTGTAAGCAAGAGTTAGGCTTTAGGTGAAGGGCACTGTTCTTCAGTTCAAAAGGATTAATTATTACTTTCTAAGCTCCACATATTCTAACATATTTTAAATTGCAGGAGAGAATAAACCTTTTAATTATTTTCTACACCACACTCTCTCCACTGCCAATACCTTTTTCTTTATATACTGTAAAAAGCTGCTTTGCTACATTTAAGCATGCCAAAACCAAGTGTAAAAACACAAAGAGGTATTTTTAGACAACTGTTTAAATGTTTCACTGACCACTTTTTGTTTGAATTAAAGCAGCAAAACCAATGTTGGCTGCCCATAAATTTGCCCTAGAAACCCATGCACTGCCCAAATTGAACTATATGAACTGTTTAATACAGGTTGTCAAATCCCAGCCAGCTAGGCCCAAATACACAATCTTGTGTATGTACAACCTGAGTACATTTACATTTGTACTCTACCACTTCATATTGCAATGCAGTGGCTTGCTACTCTCTTTACCTCATGTTAAAGTGATCACATCTGCCATGGACAGTATACCTTCTTTGTTGTCAGAGGTATGGTCACATTCTATGCATGAACCTTATATTTTCTGTTGAGTGAACCTCCTGTCTTTGAGTCAGGTATTGCTGTATCTACTGCTTTGATACTAGACCTTCTAACAATACAGTCCATGGCCATTTCCTTATTGTGTCACTATGCCTTGTTTACATATATTTCAGATTCTTTGAGCACTTGGCTTGCTTGGTCTCCTGGTGAGCCCAGAGTGCTCTGGCACTCCATCTCTTCCTTTTGCACCCACAGCACTGATATCCTTGGTAGTCCTATATGGCTTGTAGTTTTTAATAGTGCAAATGAAGCACATTTTCTCTGCAACATCCAATTGTTTTGTAGAATTTTGCTTTTGTTGCTTGAAGCGATAGCAATTCATGTTATCTCCAGATTACAATTTGCTTATGATTTATTTAGGAAAACAAGTGGTTGGACTGAAAGTGCAACATTAAAATGCCCATACACACATCGTTATTTGTATAAGGAATGTTTGTCCTAATTTCAAGGTTAGCAAAACAGAAATGTGCATAATCAAAGAAAATGCAAACAGTCATATGGTTTCTAACACAACATCTGGAAGCATATAACTAAATTAAAGTTACAATTAAAAAAGTAGATTAAATTAATCCATGAGTACAATTAATCAATTACAAATACCTAATTTAAAACATCCCTTGAGTTTTTCCTAGTGAAGACAGATAGACATTTTCTTTGGTCTCTGCATGTTTTTGGCAAGTGCAAGGAACATACTATTCAAATTAAATGGTTTGCAAGTACAACATTTTCTTGTACATTGTATTTCAGGGCAGAAAGATTACTCAATATGTTCTATAATTTATTGAGGTACTAAAGTCTACTCAAAGTGAGTGTCTGAACTTATGGAAAAATAGACATTAGTTTATAAAGAAAACAGATGATATTGATGCCAATTTAAAGCATTTGTCTGAAATAAAAAATGTGTATAGACATTTATGGGTAGTATTTTGGTGCAATGGTTAATGATGTTGCCTCATAGCTCCAGCATCTGTGATTCAAGCCCTTTTTGTTGTCAGCTTAGTTTGTTCCCATATTTTCTAAGTGAGTTCTGTTTCAGACAATGAAAAAAGAGCATATTAACCCCATTTTGGACTGAGGTCAAACCAACGTCACATGAAACTGTAGTAGCTGATTTATAAGAAAACTAGGGCGACATCTCTAGACTCACACCTCTAAATTATAGCCCTATTACTATCTGTTTTAAAGATTTTCTCCACAGCCTTGTCGATTTACTTCAAGTATTCCTGTCTCCTTGTTTAGGATAGTGCTGATGGGTGACTCTGAACTCTATAGGAGTCAGTATGGGTATATAAATGTGATTAATGAACCTCGAATCAAAGATTGGTTACAGTGTTTTGCCTGGTGCAAACTGTGCTCGTCTGTTAGAATACGCACATTGAAAAATTAAGTGAGGGAATAATAAATCTTGACTATATGCCTGCACAAGACAAAACAAATGATAATACATCCTATTCACTACAGACAATGTTTATAATCACATCACCACAGTGCTAGCATGAATAATGTCACACAAAACAGTACAGGGTTATCAATTAAAATGTATGTTTGAGTTTGCAATGCATTTCCTAGTACCCGAGATTAGAGCTCAGCCAACTATAAAGTCTAAAGTAAAGCTTGGAAAAGAATTTGTGGAACTTGCACGGCTACATCTTCTGTTGTTCTAAAAAATCCACAAGAAACAGTCCATGTTTACTTAGGATTACATTAGTAATAATTTTGCCAATGCCTTCTGTTGGACGGGGATTGATTTTATTTTTTTGTTTTCCAAAACACTATCTTCTAATCAAACAATATAACAGATTCAGCATTTTTTTTCAAAATCAATACAATGGTGTGAAATAATTAGCCTTGACACGCACAAAAAGGTTTGGGGCACACACCCATACACTTGAGATTTGGCTGGAAAAAAGAAAAAATAGGTTGTGTAGTTGTGTGCAGACTGAGTCCAAAAAAGAACTAATTAATAGAGGAAAGATGGCAAGGTTTTAAGGTCGGTCAGGAGAAGTGATGTCATCGGGCCTGGAACTGGAAGTGACGAAATCGAGCAAGAACCTGGAAGTGACATCATCAGGTCCAGAACTGGAAGTGATGTCATCAGACCCAGCCTGAATTTCCTGTTTTTGATCTGCAGGAATAACAGTTAAAGGATTATTGCATTCTGCCTCCCCCCCCCCACCACCGGCCTGGCATGGAATTACCTTCTTTTGAGCCCTTTAGCTGTCTCCCCATACACACATGTGTGACAACGGAAACAAATGAATAATAGAAATACAAGGAAAAAAAAAAAAAAAACAAGTTTCAACACCTAAAACTGAGTTTCTGTTGTAAATAAACCAAAGGTCTTTGTAACACTAGCTGCGTTTTGATTTCAGTTTTGCGCAAAATACAAGCAACACTTCTGAAAAGTCAACAAAACACAAAGGTGAATCATCTGTGTTTCCATTTAGGGATTTTGTGTGAATTAAGTTTGTTTTATAAAAGACATGTAGGTTAGGTGAACTAACGTTGCTAATTTGGACGTAGTGTGTGTGTGTGTGTGTGTGTGCAGGTTCACCCAGTGATGAGCTGGCGCCCAGACCGGGGATTGTTTCTATCTTGTGCCTGATACTTGCTGGGATAGGCTGCAGCTTCCCTGTGACCCTTCTCAGAATAAGTGGGTTTGGAAGATGGCTGTATGGATACAATTATATTCCAGTAAGGACATACGCTTTATTAGCACAATGTGTCTGAAATTCATCTGTTTTATAAATTCAGACTCTCCACATTAGCTCTGTGTCTCTGTGTTGAGACCTTTCCAAGGCTACAGGGGTACACACTTGCTCTGTGACTAAGATAGAAAGCAGTATATGATACATAAGAGATTGGTGGAAGGCTGACAAAAGAAAAAAAAATGCATACATGTACAGGATCTGGAACCAATTAAAAAGCTCAGCAGCTCTACGTTAGTCTTGCATTCTCTTAACCTAATGAGTATCTGAGTATTACCTTTTATTTTGGCACCACCTCAAACGGAACATTTCATTAGAAATACACACAAAAAAATGCAAAGCACACACTAGTGAGTTACAGTTTCTACTAGGATCCAGTGCTCTGCAAGAATTTTATCTACAGAAAATATGAGGTTTTTGGAAAGGCTTCAGCAAAATGTATAGGAACACTGCCTAGATTTTGGTTACATGATGGACACATTTTGCTTCTGACTTCCTACTCACACTTACCTTACCTTACCTGTGTAATTAACCCAAAATGAAACTAAACACTAACCCTAGTTGGGAAAAGAATATATTTGATTTACCTGAAAATCACCCAGGAGTGCACAACATCAACCTTTTACCTCTTTGCAGTTATGATATCAGCGTGGTGCATTTCCGGATTATGTTGCATGGCAATGTTGTGACAACCACTACTCAAAATGGTGGCAAAACATGAAAAATAAGATGGTGTCAAGAAAAGAGGCAGAATTTTCAGAACCTTATTCAAACACAGTCCAAGCTACAAAATGAAATGGAAATGGATTTTGTGGCCCAAAAAACATAAAACAGGGTATAAAGTATATGGTTAAAGAAAAGCATTTCAAAAAGACAAAGCACAATGCTTATTAGCCAACACTGTTAATATAAACGTGTTACTGTTTGTTGTGAGTCTGTTAAATTTGCATTGCTCTCATATAATCCAGTTGCCTCTTTATGGTAAGTTGACAGAACATAAGAAGAAAATTTATTTTAAGCACTGTGTTGATATGGATGTCTATATCCTGCCCAAGAGGCCCCATAACAGCTTGTTTTGACAGAAGTCAGTAATCTACAAGGTACTATATATTTTTAATGGATGGGTATCTATTTGAGAAAAGAACAGATGGCAACAATATTAAAATATTAGAGAGGCTGATAAAAATTTCCATCTGTCTAAAACCTCCTGCCAGAACATTGTGAGTATGAATGGGAATAATAACAGGCCAGGGGCACAGAACTTTGTCCAGGAAGTATTATTCATTGAATTATAAAGTTCAAGGTCGCAGTTTTATTTAATGTTGCAATAAAAATGAGCACTTAAATATAATAATTTAATATATAACATAAATGTATAATTTACTGCAGATAAGAAACAGTTCTTTGCAAAAGTTATTACAGCTTTCAGGTACTATGTGTTGTGCTGATTTAAAATTAAGAATTTATAATTACTTGTATTTTTTCTGAAATTGTACTCCTTCATTACCAAGGAACTCCTCTGAATCTGAAGAGCTCTTATTACATTAGCTCAAAAAATTCTCTGAAAAGATTTACCACAAATCTGATCTTACTTTATTGTAGGAAGCTTTACACACTAGGGAACTTTTAACGTTACTTACTACATTTTTAAAACGCTTGCTTTTTTCTGCTTTGTTCCTTGTGACGGGGTATCCATGGATTTGAGTTACACGTTGGAGAGTGAGGGAAGGTCATCTGTAGTAAACCGGCTTAAGAAAAAAAAATTTGTTTCACTGTTTTCAGTTCATAAACAAGTCGGCACAGGCATGATCTGAACGATCTTTGGCTATTATGTAAATATTTAATTTTTTTTCATAGCTTTAATAATGATTGGTTGGAATAGTGTGCTTTGTCCTATAACATGTTTTGAGAGGTTTGTGCTCTATGTATCTAGAGACTTTTACTGAAAATAAAAATATAAAATATTTTGAGAAGTATGGGCCATTCCATCATATATAGGTCACCAGCTCTTATTTCTTTATCTAACATTTCCTCAAACCAAATACAGCTGGGAGTTCACGATCCCTACGGCACTGCCTTGCACCAAACTGCTAGGCAGCTGTCTGCACAGATTTAATACACAATCCTTTGTATTTCTAAAATTAAAGTCAGTTTTATTGTTAACTGGCTTCCAGTAGTGCTCCAGTGTCCATATTTTAAATTAACACCAGGCATCAGCTTTAGTTATTCCCTTTACAATTTTAAATATTTTCAAACACCCTGTTATTTTGCATTTCCCTGAATAGAGACTTTGTTCCTCAGTTTTTTCTGATAGCCTTCAGTGCCGGTATTTCTCTTGTAGAGATTCTTTGGATTTTATCTAATACAGTCATATTCTTCTTGTGATATGTCAATCAATTGTACACACTATTTAGGATGCAATGATTAGTTTAGTTCCTAACCTGTAGTCCAATCATAGTGTGAACATTAATTACTAAGTGTGTACACAGGGTTTGACCTTGATTGTTAATGAACCAATTAAAATATGCCACTTACTGCTGAACATTCATCCTGTGGTCTGCCAAGTTGTGCTTTGCTTTTCTAATGAACTTTTCACTAAAGCAATGATGCTACTCCTCTGGACTGAGAGGAGTCATTTGAGGTGGTTTGGGCATGACATAAAGATACCCCTTGGAAGTCTATCTGGAGCTGCTCTTTGCATTTCCTAATGGCTGGAGACCCAGGGCACTCTGGAGGGATTATATATCTTGGCAGGCTTAAGAACACCTGGGGATTCCCCTGTAAGAGCTGGAACCTGTGGCTGAGGACAGAAGACTGGGCTTACTGGGACTGGGACTGCCACTGTGACCCTCACCAGGAAAAGTGGTCCAAAATGAAGAAATGAATATACATTAGCAAAATCAGAATTTCTTTGTAAATAGTTCACACACTTTTGTTAATGTAGTCTGACCTAACATGGTATTTTCAACGAACTCATACATTTCAAACTTAAATATGTGACTAACAATTATTAAATAGTCTCTAAACAGTTTCCACTCTGTAACTTAACACTAGTTTATGCTGACACTTGAGTAAGAAAGTACTGTGATATGGATTTAACTATCAAATTAAATGTATTTTTGTTGCTTCTGCATATTTTGTTTCTTGTTTACATTATTTGTAGTCACCATGTTGATAAAGTTGTTCTATTACCTATTGATAGGCCAGGTAATATCCTATTTAAGCCTAAAGGATGACAGTAAATGTGTGTACTTTAAAAAAATGAAAGGAAAAGTCATATCAGGTCAGGTTGGAGAGCATACACTGGTACAGTATGTTGCCACACCCACCACACAACAAAATAGCTTGGGATCCTGGTTGGCAACCCCCCCAGGCAGACACATGGTCCTGCCTGGTGTTATGTGTGTGTCCCCTTGGCCTGGTCCAGCTGCTCGGGTCCTCAACAATTAGGATCCTGTAAGCCAGATCACCATCTGGAAGTTGCACCACATGGCTGTAGTGTCATAGCTGACATTCCCTCACAATGTAGGTAATGTGCTTCATGTGGGACTCTGTGAGCAGCAGCTCATTCTAAACAAAATTAAACCAGGAGTCCAGTCTTTGTCTTAGGTCACTTAGTGCCCATGTCTCACAACCATATAGCGAAACAGACAAACAAGAAGCACCAGGATTTTAAAGACTTGGACCTTCATCCTTTTGCAGAGATATTGAGAGCGCCACACACCCTTTTCCAGCAACCTCATGCCCTCCCATTCTGTCTACTGACTTCATAGGAAGTCACCAGAAAGAGTCACCAGAGACATGAATATCGCTACCGAGGTAAATAAACCTCTCGACAAGGTTGATATTCTCTATGCAGACAGACACACTGCCAATGGCTGTGGCCAAGAAGTAATTAAAGGCCTGGAACTTGAGCTTTATCCAGGACACTTGCAAGCCTAGACATTCAGACTCTTCACTCAGTCTCTCGAAAACCCCGATCAGAGCCTTCATTGACTATGCGAAGATCACATCATCATCGACAAAGTCAAGATCAGTGAATCTTTCTTCACCAACAGATGCCCTACAGCCGCTGGACCCCACGACCCTGCCTGATATCCCACAGGGGAGCTTGATCAACTGAGTCTAACACTTTACAAAAATCGACAAAGGCTGCAAAGAAACTCAAATAAACAAATTGTTAAAAAAAATCAGGTACAGTGGAACCTTGGTTCACGAACGTCTTGGAACACATACAAATCGGTTTACAACCAAAAAGTTCACCAAACTTTTGCATCTGTTCACGACCACAGACTCGGTATACGAACAAGCCAGTTTCCCTTTTGGTTTGGGCGCGCCGATGATTTCAGCACGTGTTCAGTCTATCCCTGTGCATTCCCTGTGCAGCGAGCAAGAGAGAGAGAGAGAGAGACACACACACACACAGACGTGCGAGGAAGAGAGAGAGAGAGAGAGGACTGGACAAATAAGGCCAAGAAGGCACCAAGCTTGTTTTTAAAGAGACAGATCTAATTTAATGAAGACATTTTTCTATTGGATTTTAACCTCTTCTTCACTTCTGTTTACAGCGATCGGTTCGTAGCGTGCATTGTTGCAATGTTACTTTTCTTGGTGGTTTATTAAATTATGGATTTTTCAAATGTTCATTTTTTTCCTTGTGCTTCAAACTCATTGAAAAAAGTGTTTTTAGCAAATAGTTTGTAGCGCTATAGCGCGAACTCTTGCAGTGTTACTTTTCTCTGTTGTTCAAGGTTTTCTCAGTGTTATTCAATGTTTTTACATTTAGTTTACTATTATGCTGTAAATTCTATGGTGTAATTAACTATATTTGTGCTTAAAAATCTTTACATACAGTTCGTATGGTCTGGAACGGATTAATTGTATTTACATACAATCCTGTGGGGGAAATTACTTCGGTTCACATTACCAAGGTTCCACTGTATTTATGATTACAGACTAAGCAAAATTTCCTTAATTGATTGATGCTCTGCTTGTCTCTAGGTTAGTTTTTATTTTGTGAATTATAATCTATACAGACCAGAAAAAGCAAAAATGTTATCAAAAATTTCTGCTTTTCATGGCTTCACTGGTCACAGAAAATATATAAAAGTTCACTTCACATAAGATGAACCATATATGTTTTTATGCTGTCTAAAATACCAAAATGACATAATAAAAATGGATTTATGAGTATTCTGAAACAATAAAGTATCAGAATATCTACAGAAATACTAATTAGAACATTGTGTGGAAGCAAGCAGAATGCGTTGAAGTACTTGGGATACCATCTTGAAATCTGACAATTAATTAATTATTCATATTCATTCAAAAATGATTATTATTTTGGTAACCTTAGTTATGATAAATAAAGCAAGTTATGTTGCTACGTTTCTTTTTATGGGTGACTTTGGGACTTTAGTAGGGGGTGGAGGTAAAACAGCTGGGTAATATTAAATTAATTATGGATGCCTTAAGTTGACAGGGAGAGTTAATCAAATTCTAACAGCCAGTTCACAAAGATATAGTAAATTCCTCTAACTTCATTGTATGAATGTCTGGGTCTGTGGACATTGACATTTGTTAACAAGTATCTTTATCCTCCTACATAGCAAGCAGATACCTCTAAAATCCCATTTAAACCAATTTCAGGGTTGTGGGGATCTGGAATCAATCAGGATGCTACTCTTCCTCAATCAGAGGTACTCACTCATACACCCACACTCACTCAGTTAATAATTGCCTGTTACCATAATACGGATCTCATTAGGATGTGAAAGGAAAACCCATGTAGTATGCACTGGAGATGTGAGGCAACAGCCACACCGATTACTGCGCCACCGTATCATCTACAGCAGCTACAGTAGCTGCCTTTACTAAATAAATAACTCTACTGGGAAGTACCAGTGCAATATTTCATACCTTTATATGAACATAAGTAATTATTGATTTACTTATTCCTTTTTGGCTATTTCTAGAAGGATTACATCAAAAGGTTCACATGTAACCATATTAATAATGTTACAAAAATATGTTATTGCTTCTGTGAAGGCTATGTGAGGATTACTCTTCCAACAGCATCATCTCTTATGTGGTGGGTACATAAAATAACAAGTAACACATAACTAAAGTCTAGACATGGGGTTCATCACATTTGTGTCAGTGGAAAGAGTGCTGTTAACTAGAAATTGTACTTGGTAGTCTCCCCCTTTCCATGCTTAGGCTACCTTGAGAGTGTTATACGTCTGTCACCATGTGTGCTTTTTCTTCAATCATTAACTTAAATATTTACACAAGTAATTTCTGTACTTATCTGAGTTCTTGATTTCTGAATATAGTTCCTCTCACTGGTTTTCATTTGTTTTATCCTCTCTTTGTATTTTCTGTTTTGTTCTGTCTTCTTTATTTTCATGACACACTATATGCTGCTTTCTCCCAATACAACCTCAACATAAATGCAGCTTTTCTGGATATTCTTGCCACTCCAAACTAATCTTAATACCATTTTCCAGGTTAACTTTAAAATATCCGTCTCCATGTTAACTTACTTCTTTCTGATTGCTTATTATTTCAAATTTCTACTTTGCAAGATAGGAAGCAATATGTATTCTATAATGTCAGCTATAACTTTTATGGTTCTCATCTTCAGTATTGTAACATCACCAGCTCATGATCTGAGATGTTTTTTCCAAAGAAACAGGCCGCTGTCTTATCTCAGGTGAGAGACCAGTTAGTTATTGACATGTGAACTACACACCACAAAAACAGAATAGGAAGCTTTGATGTGTGTGTGTGAACCCCTTCATTACAACTGTCTTACAATAGACAATCAATCCAGTTTTATTTCATACAGCACCTTTCATAACCCAGCACCATGTCTGTTACTTATTTACTTCTTTTTCCTTGTTTATAAGTGGCAACAAGCCATTGTGCAGGTCTTAATTAACCTGAACCTTTTCTATATATATATATATATATATATATATATATATATATATATATATATATATATATATATATATATATATATATATATATATATATATATATATATATATGGGAATGTGTCAGTGGGTGGGTTTTTTTTGGCTTTACATGTGAAAATGGCATAAACTGCTTTTTAAAATTTATAAATAGTTGATCATAAAAAGACCCACCATCACAATTTGTTTTAAAAAGCATGGAGCTAAATGATTGAAAACAGCAAAACGATAAGTGTAATTTGTTTGCAAACTGGTACCTTGAAACATCCATCCATCCATCCATTTTCTAACCCACTGAATCCGAATACAGGGTCACGGGGGTCTGCTGGAGCCAATCCCAGCCAACACAGGGCACAAGGCAGGAACCAATCCTGGGCAGGGTGCCAACCCACCGCAGGACACACACAAACACACATTTAAAGAAAATAATTATGTACCATATTATGTTTTTACATTGAGATACAAGATAATACAAATCAGAGGTATATATACACATGCCTGGGAAGACTGCCATTTGCCATGCAACATTTTTTCTATAAATGCTTTATAAAAATGAAACACATAAAATGTTAGATTCTACTTCTACGAAGGTGCCCACACTTAGGAATGTGCTTGAGTCAACAAACAGACTTTCATGTTAACATATGCAGGTTTTGTACAGAAAATACAATTTAAATTACTGAAATAAAGTATTGAAGAATTTCCTAATGGTCATCTTTACTCCTTAAATTGACATACATGTAATTCAAATGAGCCAGTGCCATTTTGGGCGACTCTTGACAGATGAGGACAAAACACACACAAAGTAAGGGATGGTGAAAAGGTGTTCAGTGCTTTAATTACAAAAATTCAAAAAATGAAGGTGTCCAAAAAGTGCAGTTCAGTAAATAAATAATCCATAAAAACAGTGGAAATCTGTGAGATAAATAAAACACTTAAAAGAAGCCTAAAATCAATGCCACAGCCAGCAGGTCATTGTTCCTTCCTGACTTGGATGAGCCCAAATCAACTCCCTCTTCATCTCCCCAGCTCATACATAGTTCACTCAGCTGGTGGAGACACTAGCAGCCATGGTCCTTTCCTTTCGACCCTTGTCTTGGCCGCTTGAGCGGCATCAGCCAGACCACTCCGGGTCAGTTGTCCTCTCATCTTCCTTCATGCTCTCACAGTCTTCCCTTGGATCCCCAGGGAGGATACCAACTTGATCGCACTCGCTGAATAGTCAACAGGCATGATCCACCCCTACAGTACCAAACCTTTGCTCCTATGTGGGACAAACAACTGCCCTGCATTTCCCCACACTGGCTGACTGGCTGGCTGGCTGGCTCGAACTGCCTCTCCACTCACTGCTGTTTTCCATGGCTCTTCTTCTCTTTGCTCCGTCTCTTTTTTGTTCTCTCCTTCCTCGCACTTACGTTTCCCTTTGTAAAACGGGGACGTGACACAGTTGTGGCAATCAGCAGCCCTTGGTGCAAATTAGGGTAACAGCGAGCCTGCTCCTGTGCACTAATTGCAGGGCCATCTGCACATAGGAACCACTCTCGCCCCGCTACCACGCCCCCACCTGAAGACATGAGACATGAGTGATTATTTATTTAAAAGACGCCAATCAGGCGCAGGCCTCACTTTACCACAGCCAGTGATACACATCCACACCTTTGGATTTATTAAAATTATTTCCCTGCTCACTGGTTATTGTCTTTTTCTGATCATTTAGGGTATCAGCATATACTCTATATTTGTGAGAAATCAATGAATCCATTGTACCCCTAAAGACCGTCACCATTGCAGGTCCACTGGAATCATGGGTAATTCCTTGGATCTTAATAAAATCACTTTTTAAAATCTAGAAGAATGCATGTAGATTGTACTGAACATACTGTAGCATAATGCACCTAAGTAATCTCATCTCAAAACATTTGTAATGATCTGTTGTTTTAATAGTATAACTAAATGGAATATGCCACCCAAAAATATTTTTTTCAATCACATATTTTCATGTAAAATGGAGATTAAAAAAGTTTCTAAAAAACTGTAAGTCAGTTGTGACCAATGTTAGACAACAGCAAAGAATATCAAAATATCCATGAACAAATCTTATGTTGCTCGAATAATCGAATAATCCACATTTGTAGCCATCCAACCGTATGCTAACAACATCTGAAACTTATGCATTTTACTAAAATAGTGTTAAATAAGGAATTTCCAGAAATTGAAAACCCAAACCTTTCTGCAATGTTTATTATAGAAAAAGGGCTTTCTTCTGGTTACCTGTCCATGAAGCCACACTTCTTCAACCTTTTCCTGATGGCTTATGCCAACATAAAAGCTTAATAAAATTTTAATTTTCCATTCTAATTTAATCAAAATTATTTTCAAGATTTAGGTTATTAAAAAAAATAATTCTTATTTTCACTACTAATTAATTGTTTTAGTATGTATAGTTAGGCACTACTTAAAAAAGATTATTCTTAAATAAAAAAGTACTGTATTGGCACATTGGTGCTGCATTTCAACTAGGTTTCGATTATTAATATGATAAAGGTCTGGGGGATTTGGATTTTCTTATTGCTGTCTCATTTTTCTTCTGAATATATCTAACAGGTGTGCATCTTACATTCTCTGGTAAATGTAGATTGGTAATGGCTGACTGTGCCCTACAATGGAACTCTCCTTTTCAGGACTGACTCCTGCTTTGCACTCAATGGTGGAGAACTCTTCCATGATGCTGTAATGGAAAAGATTATTTCAGAAAATGGATGGATTGAGTATTTTAGAATAACAGACAGAATGTTGCTCTTACTTAAGGATTTACTTTTATTTTTTCCTCTATCAGTGAGCTTACCATTACATTTTTAAAAATAGGTAAATGAGAAAGAAACAATTAAACACTTATGACTAACAGATGTGTTTGTTATTTAAAATATACAATATTTTTAAGACTATTTAATGTTACTTTTAAAAAAACAGTGCACATAATTACAACTGAGGTTGCACTAAATTTTGACTTTTATAAACAAAAATAGCTGATCTTGAGCTGTTGCCTAAAAATAATTATTTCTGGCTACATATCAAAAGTAAATGAAGCACTAGAGCCTCAGTTATAAAGCTATTTGCTCATTACTGCCAAAATATAATTTTAAAGTCAAAAAATCAGTAAATGACTTAAAAAATAATTACATCTCTGTTTTGGGCTGATTGGTTTAAAAATCAAAAGCTTTAGCATAGACTTTTTCAACATGTGCAAAAATAAATAAATATAAAAACTAATATTTAAAAAAAGAGTTTTTTGAAAAATGAAAGTTTTAAGTTCTAAATAAAATATTAATGAAGACTTTGTTGATTTTTGTGATGCCAGCATTATGAAAAGTGTATATCTGGAGTTTTAACATCCTGTTTGTTTCTGCAAGGGTTTTTGTCCAGATGTTCTAATTTTGCTCACAGATCACAAAGACGTGTATTAAGTAGGCCAATGACATTAAAAACCTGATATGACTGAGTGTAGGTATGAAGCACATAGAAATGCCCTGAGATAGATTAGCTGCCTGTTCAGGATGGGTTCCTGCCTTGGGCTCAAAGCTGTGCAGACAGGAACCAGCTGGGCCTTGAACTGGATAACCATTTTCAACAACTGAATAAATGTAAAATTAATATCTAATGAACAAATGTTAATACTGGAGCGGGAGTCATGAATGGTTCTGTTCATTTTATTCATCTGCATTTAATGTAGTGCCTTTGCTACTTGTCTCTTACATATTCTGCATAATTTAGAACATACATGGAAAGGCATAAGCAGTACAGTAAACTTTGTAGTATATCAACTATGAAAAATATATAATTTAGAAACAGAAAGGTATATTAAAGACAGTTGAGCTAAATAATTAATAAGCACATACAGAGGTACAGATTTACACATTAATATTACAGAACCATAAATGAAGTATCATGCACTGAAATAGAAAATCTATACTTTTCTTATACCTATTAGCAGCAAGCCATAATTTTCTGTTTTTCTTGTGTAAATTACCATAATTATACAAAATCAAAAACAGTTTTTTTATCATTTATTATGAATATGGGCTATACAAACATGTATTTGAAATATTAAAAAGTCATTTTTTACAAATTTTTAAAAATGACATAAAATGTTTATTTTTATTTACAGCAAACCTGTGAGAAAAATGTATAGATACATAAAAAATTCCAAAATAATCAAAAATACACAAACAAGTTTAAGAATTAAAAATGCTTATGCTTACATGTTCAGTCTACATTTTTCCTGCACAAGATTCTAACATTTCAACTCACTTGATTCATTCCCTCGCACTTCTATCAACTATATAAACTGGCTCATCTTTCCACCCATAAAGTCACTTCATGTATGCCAGCTGGGTCTTCCTCTCCCTCTCTCTTTCTCAGACACACGCACACACACACACTTGTATTATCTCTTCCTGAAAAGCAAGGAATTTTTTACTTTACTTTGTGCACTTTTATACTTCCATACTGTGTGTTTTTCTGACACACATACACACACATTAGGTTCTTTTTTCCCATGATCCTGTATTGGATTAGGGGCTTAAATTGAGGATTTAAACACAAGTCAAAGAGACACAACCAGAGACAATCTCTATAACAGTAATTATAAATAAATAACCTATTAAGTAATAGTTATGACAAAACTATATATTTATAAAAATAAAGATAAAAATACAGTGGTGTGAAAAACTAGGTGTGTTTTGGGTTATTGTCCTGTTGCAGCACCCAAGATTGCTTCAGCTTGAGTTGACGAACAGATGGCGGACATTCTCCTTCAGGATTTTTGGTAGACAGTAGAATTCATGGTTCCATCTATCACAGCAAGCCTTCCAGGTCCTGAAGCAGCAAAACAACCCCAGACCATCACACTACCACCACCATATTTTACTGTTGGTATGATCTTTTCTGAAATGCTGTGTTCCTTTTCGCCAGATGTAACAGGACATTTGCCTTCCAAAAGTTCAACTTTTGTCTCATCAGTCCACAAGGTATTTTCCCAAAAGTCTTGGCAATCATTGAGATGTTTCTTAGCAAAATTGAGACGAGCCCTAATGTTCTTTTGCTTAACAGTGGTTTGCGCCTTGGAAATCTGCCATGCAGGCCGTTTTGCCCAGTCTCTTTCTTATGGTGGAGTCGTGAACACTGACCTTAATTGAGGCAAGTGAGGCCTGCAGTTCTTTAGACGCGTTGTCCTGGGGTCTTTTGTGACCTCTCGGATGAGTCGCCTCTGCGCCTTGGGGTAATTTTGGTTGGCGGCCACTCCTGGGAAGGTTCACCACTGTTCCATGTTTTTGCCATTTGTGGATAATGGCTCTCACTGTGGTTCGCTGGAGTCCCAAAGCTTTAGAAATGGCTTTATAACCTTTACCAGACTGATAGATCTCAATTACTTCTGTTCTCATTTGTTCCTGAATTTCTTTGGATCTTGGCATGATGTCTAGCTTTTGAGGTGCTTTTGGTCTACTTCTCTGTGTCAGGCAGCTCCTATTTAAGTGATTTCTTGATTGAAACAGGTGTGGCAGTAATCAGGCCTGGGGGTGGCTACGGAAATTGAACTCAGGTGTGATACACCACAGTTAGGTTATTTTTGAACAAGGGGGCAATTACTTTTCACACAGGGCCATGTAGGTTTGGATTTTTTTTCTCCCTAAATAATAAAACCATCATTTAAAAACTGCATTTTGTGTTTACTTGTGTTATATTTGACTAATGGTTAAATGTGTTTGATGATCAGAAACATTTTGTGTGACAAACATGCAAAAGAATAAGAAATCAGGAAGGGGGCAAATAGTTTTTCACACCACTGTAACAATATTAGGAATCAAAAATGTGTCTTTTACAATCTGAAAGTTGGAAACCATGGCTTTCAACTTCCCTTTATCTTCTGCCTTTCTTTTCGCTTTTATCACCATGGCAAAAGACTACCAAAGTCCATACATATTTTACTAAAACAATTTTACAATATACAGCAGTGTATAATATACTTTTTAGACAGTTATAATTTTCTTTACAAAAAGAAAATTGCCATTTCTATATCATAACTCAGTCTAATAAAAATGAACATATTATCATTTGTATTAACTTACACATAGAAATACAATGTAAAAAACACATTTTTAATATTAAGCCATGATTACAAAATATATATTTAGATACAAAATAAAAATTATTTTTTTATTTTTCATTTCCAAATGCTTTATCATATCATTTATCATTGTTTGTTTTTTACATTTTATGTTATAATATAAGCCATTTGACTAAGCTTTTCAATGATTTTTTAATATCTGTATATTTTTGATTGTGATTAAATTACAAATACTTTAACCCAGACTGGAAAAGAACAAATCTAAAGCTGTAGATTCACGCATTCTTTATTAAGGCAATGCATTAAAATACCTTTTAGTCCTCCACATAAATTTAAAAACAATATTCAACTGGCATAAAGTAATGTTTACTGCAGAAGTGCAAATAATGAAAAAAGGTCTCTAAAAATGCTTGCAAGACAAAAATACTAAGGTGAACATTGAAGGGCATCATAGCACCACTTGGTGAAACTGCATCTGCATTTTATAATTAGATTAATCTTCTCCCTACAATTTTAAACATAAATTACAAAAATGACTCTTCTATGCTTAATCTGAAGTTTAACCATTTTTAGTAAGATAATTAAGCACTCCACACCTACAGTTGCTATCGTGTTTGTGAACTACTGCTACATGCTGCTCTTTTCACTTTGCTGAAATACAGTAGCTTTCCAATTTAGTGCAAGTCTGTCAGCTTCATTGCCTCACTTATGTTCATTTTTTGCTCCTCAAACAAACCCTTTCTGAAGAAACCATATCCATATTATGGATATTATGTATTTGTTCAAGTTCTATTTAAATTTTAAATAGAAGGAATTTTTATTTAGTCGACAGAAATATCTTTGGTAGGAATGGTAAAAACAGACAGGAATATTATTCGTGAATAAATCAACTCAAACCTTAAACAACTTATAATATTTTGCTCTCCATAAAAATATATCCTGTCTAAATTATACAAGTTAGAAATAAAGTAAACGTTAAAAGAACAAACATTCAAATTTCTTTACTCTTATGTAATTTTATATAAAAATAAACTTAGATTTTAAATATCCCAAAAGATTTTGCTCTCCATAAAAATATATCCTGTCAAAATTATACAAATTCAAATATGAACATGCTGCATAACAAAACCTAGAAATATAAATAAAATGTGTTCTTTTCAGCAATAACAAATCAAATCATTCAGTTGTCTTTGCTCATATGTCATTTTAGAGCTGGACGCCTGGCATCTTTTTTTGGCCACAGGTTCGTTTCTGTTTGGTGTGAGGTTCTGTGTTGTGGAGATTCTCAGGATGGATTGCAGGTGCTCATCAGTGAGGCGACTCCTGTGTGCTGTTTTGTTAGTCTTTATCACTGAGAAGAGCTTCTCACACAGATATGTGCTACCAAACATGCACAAGGTTCGAGCCGCATGTAGACGGACTTTTTTTGTTCTTCAAAGTCACCAAAGCGCCGTGCAAACTCAGTGCGCTCAGTTTATCAGCAAAGTGCGTATTTGGGAACACCGTAGACTTGGTTTAACATTACTTGGCAACAGGGAAAGTGGGGCAAGGTGCACTGGTGCATTTGTGTCTCCCATAAAAGCAGCTTCACTTGAAATCACTTTGTGATTGTGCACGGGTTAAAACGTCCGCTGAAGTGTCAGATTCTTATTTAATTATGCTGCTTTCTGTATCTTCTGCATTGCATTCAGGTTACCCTGATGTTTTGTCTCATAGTGCCGTCTTAGATTAAATTCTGTAATTACAGCCACATTAGCTCCACAAATGAGACACACGGGTTCAGTAAACATATACTCAGCCTCCCATCGGTTTTTAAAGGCTCTATTTTCAGAATCAACTTTTCTCTTCAGCATCGTGTGAGCTAGCTTCGCAATAACTTGATTAACTCGGTAAGTGTTCGGAAAGGCAGCTGAAGCGCTGCATTATGGGATCTGTAGTTTATTGTGTTACCAGCGCTTCATATACCCGGGCTTTAATAACAATAATACAGTATATAAAATGATCTCGCGGGCGGATATAATTACACTGGTCGGATGTGGCCCGCGCCCTTGAGTTTGACACATATGGACTAAATAGAACTTGAAAAGATATATTTTTCAAATGTGATCGCGCAATTCAGATAGAGTTGACGCACTACAGCCTGCATGCCTCAATAAGTCATCCTTCCCTCGCTCTTACTTTTTACCGTTCATCTAATGAATACACTGAGTATGGCTTTACCAAAACAATCATTGATGGCGAATAAAGTATCCATTATTCGAGTATGTAGATCGGGTTATATATATACATATATATATATATATACCCGCGTATTGCAGCGGAGAAGTAGTGTGTTAAAAAGCTAGAAAAGAAAAGGGAACATTTTAAAAATAACGTAACATGACTGTCAATATACAGTATTTGTTTTGTGAGTGTTACTGAGTGTTGCTGTCATCAAGGATTTGATTATCATTATTTCTTTCAATCAGGTTCGTATTTGTAGGATGTGTTGTGTTCAAGTTACATTCCGTGTTTGTCAATCGTTGTAAAGATGACAGGTTTCATTCATCGATTCGTTTCTTACTGCATCAATAAACAGCTCGTCTTCTTCTTTATCTGAGACCTGACACACTGCATGCACGGTTTTTTACACTGTCTTCCTTTAGCGGGACATTGACTTTTTCCAACGTGTGCTTTGTTTTGGATTTATGAATATGCTTGTATGTATCAGGCGCTTCATATTTTTGCTGCCTTTTCAATTGTGTAATTCGGTTTTGTTCAGCTCTTTGGAACTGTTGCTTTTATCTGTGCACTCGTCCAGTTCACGTGAGCCTCGGTGTACATGCATCGAAGTTCCCAGCTGTGCTGGTGCCATCTCGTGCTATGTCCATGGCTGTATTTAATGTTACCTTAGTCCTGGCACTTAAAACTTTCTCTCGCAGTTTCGCTGAGTTTGTACAAACACCACCCTGACCATCTCATCTTCCTCTGCATAAGCACAGTCCTTAACCCGTGAATATTTAGTGGGAGTTTGCTATTGGATTGCCGCTGACGGACGGCCTTATATGGGCAGGCACTAAATTACAAACGCCAGCGCAGCCTGTCTATGAACTTAATTTAAAGTGTAGGTTTACATCGTGCTTTGTTTCCGAAGTAGCAGAACTCATGAATATGGTTGTATATGTCACTCGCTCGCTTCTTATTGTTTCGCTGCCTTCTCAATTATATAATGCATGTTTTCTTCAGCGCTTTTTTAGGTCTTCCTGGTTTTCTATGTACTGCGTGATTACGTGGGAGGCGTGATGATGTCACACGAAACTCCGCCCCGGCGTTGAAGCTCATCTCCATTACAGTAAATGGAGAAAAACTGCTTCCAGTTATGACCATTACGCGTAGAATTTCGATATAAAACCTGCCCAACTTTTGTAAGGAAGCTGTAAGGAATGAACCTGCCAAATTTCAGCCTTCCACCCACACGGGAAGTTGGAGAATTAGTGATGAGTCAGTGAGTGAGTGAGTCAGTGAGTGAGTGAGTGAGTGAGTGAGTGAGTGAGTGAGGGCTTTGCCTTTTATTAGTATAGATATAAGCCATTTGACTAAGCTTTTCAATGATTTTTTAATATCTGTATATTTTTGATTGTGATTAAATTACAAATACTTTAACCCAGACTGGAAAAGAACAAATCTAAAGCTGTAGATTCACGCATTCTTTATTAAGGCAATGCATTAAAATACCTTTTAGTCCTCCACATAAATTTAAAAACAATATTCAACTGGCATAAAGTAATGTTTACTGCAGAAGTGCAAATAATGAAAAAAGGTCTCTAAAAATGCTTGCAAGACAAAAATACTAAGGTGAACATTGAAGGGCATCATAGCACCACTTGGTGAAACTGCATCTGCATTTTATAATTAGATTAATCTTCTCCCTACAATTTTAAACATAAATTACAAAAATGACTCTTCTATGCTTAATCTGAAGTTTAACCATTTTTAGTAAGATAATTAAGCACTCCACACCTACAGTTGCTATCGTGTTTGTGAACTACTGCTACATGCTGCTCTTTTCACTTTGCTGAAATACGAGTAGCTTTCCAATTTAGTGCAAGTCTGTCAGCTTCATTGCCTCACTTATGTTCATTTTTTGCTCCTCAAACAAACCCTTTCTGAAGAAACCATATCACCTTTATGTTATAGCAGTGCAAGCTGTGCTCATCACCATAACCTCCTGCATTCTGGCAGTGAAAGCTGAAACAACCTAAAACAAGCATCTTCAAGTGGAATAAGGTGAAGGTGTCCAGAAAGGTATACCTGTATTTCTGAAATTGATACAAACATTTGTCAGTATGACACTGGACTTTTCATAAACACAATTTGATCATATCCAAAAGTAAGCACCATTATTCATGATGGCCAATATGGCTTAGTTTTGTGCCAGGTTTTAGAAAGCCTTTCTATCTACCACCTGTGTTTGTCATCTCTCTACAATGTTCTCTATAATCTCCCTAGATAATGCTCTAAATCTGAAGTTAAGGCCTAATTGCAACTTTTGCCAAGGTCGAATTACTTTATACGTAATAATGTTTTTAGAATACAGGGAGTCCTCAGGTTACAACGTTTCGACATACAACATTTCGAGTTTACAACGCTCACTCCCATATTAACTTAAAAAAATTGAGACATGAGTGTTTTGGCTTACGCCATTTGTGTCGTACTTACAGAATATGTGGGCAAACTATTTTTGTTGCGTGCGGAGGAAGTGTTCCATTTGTGTGGCTTTGTTTGCCAACTATCAAGGCACCTAAATGAAAGTCAGAGTCTTCAGATGGTAGTGAGTCGAAGAAGAGGAAAGCCTTCACTATGGCAGTGAAATTAGACATTGTAAAGAGATCAGAAGGAATAAAGGTAAGGAATTTTTTGTCATTTTTTTCTGTTACTACAGTACAGTGTACAGTACAGTATATTTATGTCCTTTTCCTTTTTCTGTGGCTTAGTTGTGTTTTTATGTTCTAGATTATGATTTTACAAATGTGCTCAGGCTAGGGTGTGTTTTGACTTACACCAAAATTCGAGTTACATCATTGTTGTAGGAACGGAACTGTGTCGTAACTCCAGGACCCCCTGTACCCCAAATCATAAATAGGCTTAGTATGAATGGTGACTGTGGATATGTTCATCAGTTTTTCCAATAGGTTTGTAAAATCAATAGAGACAATAAATCTATATAAAGTTGCCTGGAAAAATGAAGATTATTGGAAACACTTGTTAAACAAGTTAACATCCTGAATAGTTAATACAAAATAAATACATTTATTGTTTTCCTTAGGACAATCTGGATACTTGTGGTACAGATTAGACCAGAATTTTTTATAACAAGAAAAGATGCACTAAATTAGTCAAGGATATTGTCACAGCATCTATTGAACTGTTGTAATATGTTTTCTTTGCATTCTTCTTGCAACAATTGCCAATAATAAACCTTCTGTGTCCCTATGAAAGCCCAAAATCAAACCTAAACCTTAGGCTTCCTTTAAATGGTCAAAATATACTAGAGAACATTGAGCTAGCAGCCTGCAATTTCACTGGTAGATTATTACATCTCCCTGATCAGGAAATGAAGACAACAGAGAAATACTGAATAATGGGAAACTGAGAAATATGGGAGTGTAAAAGATAAGGTAACTGCCACCTTAAAAAATAGAAGGGTTTCAGGTGCTTCTTGTTATTTGTTTATTTTCACTCCTCCAAAATACCATTAGTTGCTATTATCACCTGTATCTCTTTATCACTGTTAAATTTGACAGGTGAGATATGCATTTATTGTATTATTACAATGACAATATAATGTTTGTACTGTCTACTTACAAAAGAACAAATCCATTAAGTTTATAAAGTTTCTTTTGGGATTAAACTCACTTAATGATGCATACTTTTCAGGTTTATCTTGAGCTATTCAAAAGTCTTCACATATCAATCCTATAAAATATTTTAAATTAAAAAAATCCAGATCACATTCTAGATTTTGTGCATACTACACATCTATTCATCATTTTAATATTATTTAAGGTCATAAGACATGTAGAACCTACAATGGAACCACCTAGTGTAACCTCATATCTGAGGGCCTTCTTCTACAAATGAACGTAAAGAGATCAGTTTTGGCATGAAAAACACCTTTTTAATTCCAGGGAGTCTGGTCCTTTGCCTCTTGAAATCAATAACACCTTTTCCACTACAGAACTTAAGCCCAGGCTGAAACTTAAGTCCAAGAACACTGAGTAAGTGCCCATCTGGAATTTACATTGGTTTTCAGTTTTCAGTTTACAGCCCTATCTTTACACCAAGAACAAAGCATCTGTCCATACCACCAAAATCTACTCTAAGCGGTTTCATTTTTTGTTGCTTAGTCACTGTGAGCAAATTCAATGGCTCTTTTGTTTCTAAAGGCTCCCCTTAACTGTTTCACTTTGTTGTACAGGCTGAAATAAATGTTATTTTAAATCCCACTTTCCTTTTGTTAACAATAATCTATAATGTGCTAGACAAATTCAAAGCTATATTAAAGCTGTGTGAATATATTTTTTCCAACAATAGAACACAAAGAGGTCAGATTCATGAACTAACTTGGATTTGACCCAGCTACCATGTGCTTTATAGTCCAGTATGCTAGCCCCTAGGACATACTGGCCCTTTAATATACCTAATTTTACTGACTGCTAGTACACCATAATTACATGAATGCCGTGGTAGAATTGCCTGGTATAACCTAAGAGAATGCACAATTTACAGTTGCAAGCATGACCAAGGAAAACAAACAAATCCATTCATTTACCAGTTTTCAAGGGCATGGGGACCTGGTCCCTGCTTCATCAGTCACAAGGTAGGAACCAACTCTAAATGGGATATCAGTCCACTGCAGGACACACTTTCACATTACCAACAACGGACCAGTTTAGAGTTTCTAATTAACAGCAAAATAATTTCACAGAAACAAAATCATCTCTAGCTCATTGGTCAATTGAAACAAAAAAAATGTAGAGCAAGCCTGGAGCTTAAGTTTATTCCAAGGGCTTAGTGGTATAGTAGCAGTAATTAGCACAAACTGCAAGAAACTACAGTATGCATCAGAAATGGAGAACACATCAATACTGTATAAAATTGTAATTTTTCTCTGTTTCATGGTTATATTTAATTGGAAAATTGGTGCACTTCTTTAACTAAAAATGAACCTGCCACATATATTTGGGAGAAAAGTCAGAGTCCTTAATGAAGAGCAACAAGTACACAGGGTGAATTTTCAAAACCCACACACACTGTGACCAAGTTGGGATTGAAACCCAGCCTGTTAGATTTTTGAGGCAGCTGTGTTAAGCACTACTCCACAATATTTGATAAAATATATTGAAAATACAAGATTTAGTCAACAAACAATACAATCTGTAATGAATTCTGACAGTACCAGTGCTTTGCCATTTACAGACTGTATTAAGCAAGATGACGTTACCGATTAATAGTTTGTCATGCACAGATTAAAATCCAGAGTTTATTTCAATTTAGTGCAGATTTGGCACATTGACACCCTTATTCCCTAAACCCTGAGTAGAATGTTGTATTTCAGAACAAGGGCTGCTGGTAAACTTCACAGTCGCAGTCTGGCAATGACAACATCCCAATTCATAGTGTACATATTTTGGAAACTGCACAATATCAATGTCTTTTAGGCTATTCCAGTCCAAACATTTGCTTTGGACAAATTGTTTAATATGCAGATGTTTATCACAAAAGTATTTAAGCATAGTGGAAAGCCAGTACTTAATTGATATACTATATTAGCCAGCTGACAAGAAATCAGTGCAGCACAGTAGAGAAGCATGAGTTCAGAAGAAACACAAACCAATCCCAATGGAGGTTTGATCAATTAAAATTGAAAAAAATAATATAGGATGTATGTAAAGATAATTACCAGAGCTTGGATGTTCCAGTACATAGACATGGGCAGTCAGCAGGTGCAATCACCCTAACACTAAGAGCCCACAAGGAAAGTTAATGGCAAAGGGGCAACAGTCCATACAAATGCCTCACAAATGTCATGAAACACATCCTGAAGTACACTAAAAGGTAATCAAATCAGCCAGCAGGGCCTACCAGATCCATGAAACACTTACAGGTGAGTGTGGGCATAAGTTACTTTCTTTAGTTGAAGCGCATACAGACAGTACCAGAAGCAATCCAGTGTATCAAAGAAAACAGAACATTCCCAAACTAGACCTTCATTGTAAAGATCAAGCAACAGATGGGCAATCAAAAAAAGTTTCATCCTTTGAACCATATTGAGATTCAAATCAGTTGTCCCAGAGGCCACAAGCCAAGACATAATCCATAAAAATAAATTACAGTCAAGGCAAAAAGTAGCTAGTAGGATCAATTAACAAAACACATAGTGGGAAAAGTTAAAAGTAATACAAAAAGTGTAAATTTCAATGAAAAGTATAATTCACAAAGAGAAGTGGCAGGGAACATACGCAATCATTCCTTTCCTGTGACCATAGAACAGTGGAAGCATCTCTGCCACTCAAAATAAAAAACCTAACAACGACCTTATCCTGTCTCTCAATTCTTTGTATACTGGGCAGTCAATCTCAGATGGGCTCTGAACCCTGGAACATCTCACATTTTTCATTTTCATTTATCACTCATTTTCTGAAGTTTCTTTACCATTGTACATTCAACTTGATTAGTACTTTGATCAGAACCTGTCTTTTTCACTACTAGATCACAGGGAGCTAAAGCCTACAATGGCAGCATTAGAACAATGGACTGGGGCAGGAAATTGTGGTACACACACTTCTTCTTATACTAGGCCAATTTAGAGTCATTGTTCAGCCTAACACGCCAATCTTTGACACATGGGAAGAGGAAACAGTACCTGGAGGAAACCCATACAAACATGAGAAGAATGTGCAATACTGATCTAACTTTAAAGAGCTCATTCATTTCTCTAAAAAACATTATTCAAAAGTATAAAATGAATACAATAATCACAAAAGATTGCAGAATATCACATAGTGAAGTAAGATGAGGAGGCTATTGTGTCTGAAAGTGGATCATTTTTTTTTTGTAACCAATTATTTATTGATGTCAAACAAATAGTAAAGCTACAAGAAAGGAGAAGACATTTTATTTTCAAATTTTGAAGAAAAGAAAAACCCCACCACCGGCACCCACCCAAAATGTGCCCCACCCGAAAGCCATTTAAGAAAGTGTAAACTAAATTAGGACTGATGGTACATGTGGTCACTGACAGGGCCTAGAGGCCCACACGCCCGGTTGAGGAAAGACATCTAATAGAAAAGTTTCAGATTGAAATCAAGGGTTTGCAATCAGCCATGACTTGATCAGGGAGATAGCAAAAAAATTGTAATCCTGGCCCACCTTAAATCCATTCACACCTCTCTGTCAGTGTCGTTTGTGTTGTAAATGTGTCGATTAACACAAGCAACAAGCAGCCTGCTATCCCATCCCCCCACCAACGCAAAAAGGGCAGAAAGTTCTCTCACCTCAAGTCTGTTAAGCTGCGTGTGAGTTGCTAGAACTTGTATAGGGTAAATAATATATCATCATTTGGAATACATGCATTTCATGTGTGTTCCGTGTCGCCAACAATCTATGTAAACACATTGTTAAAACGGAAACATTTTTCATGTTTTAGTAATAACTAGCAGAATACCCGCGCTTCACAGCGGAGAAGTAGTGTGTTAAAGAAGTTATGAAAAAGAAACGGAAACATTTTAAAAATAATGTAACATAATTGTCAATGTAATTGTTTTGTCACTGTTATGAGTGTTGCTGTCATATATATATATATATATATATGTATATATATATTTATATATATATACACACACACACACACACACACACACACATATAAACATATATACATATACATATAAACATATCTACATATACACATATCTACACATACACATATCTATATATATATATGCACATCTACATATATATACATATATATACACATACATACATACATACATATATGCACACACATATACATGTGTGTGGCAGAAAAGTAATGAGACTGGCAACACTGCAAGCGATCTGGCAACGCTGCGCTGTTGTCCTTGATAGAGCACGTGTATTAGTACCCTCCCATAGCTCAGTGCGAGTTTCAACTCCTTCCGTTAACTACGTGATTTTTGTGACTGCTATTAGCGAAGTTGTGTTTTTGGTTGTGCGTCACGCAAAATGGAACAGCGGAATTTGGAGCATCGTTGTGCCATTAAATTTTGTGTTAAGCTTGGAGTTTGACGTTTGAAAAGTTAAAACAGGCCTATGGGGAACATTCTTTATCCCAGGCTCAAGTTTTTCGCTGGCACAAATCATTTTTGGAAGGCAGAAAACACGTTGAAGATGAACACCGTTTAGGGAGGCCTTCAACTTCGAAAACTAATGAAAACATCGAACGTGTGAACACTCTTGTGAGATCAGACCGACGCTTAACATTAAGAATGTTGAGTGAACAATTAAAATTGAACAGATTTACCGTTCATCAAATTTTGACTGAACATTTGCACATGCGAAAGGTCTGTGCCAAAATGGTGCCGAAAAACCTCACAATTGAGCAGAAGGAAAATCAAAAAAACAAGTGTCTTGATCTTCTTGACAGAATCGCTAATGAGCAAGATTTCTTTAGTCGTGTGATCACAGGTGATGAATCATGGATTTTTGAATACGATCCTGAGACCAAGAGGTAGTCAGGAGTGGCACACTGCAAACTCTCCTCGGCCAAAGAAAGCTCAAATGAGCAAATCGAAGATCAAATCAATGCTGATTTGTTTTTTTTGACAAAAGGGGAATCTTCCACAAAGAATTTGTTCCTCCAGGACAAACTGTCAACCAAGTTTTTTATAAAGACATCCTTGAAAGGCTCAGAAAAAGGTTCGTGTGAGACCAGACATTGCAGACAAATGGATGCTCCTTCATGACAACGCCCCATGTCACACTGTCCTCTCCATAACAGAATTTTTGACCTCAAAAGGCATTCCTGTGGTTCCCCAGCCCCCTTATTCACCTGACCTCAGTCCGTGCGACTTTTTCCTAAACTGAAAAATGTCCTCAAAGGACGTCATTTCGGGACTTTAGAAAACATCCAAAAGAGTGTAACGGACATGCTGAAGACCATACCGGTTGAAGGCTTCCAGCGCTGCTACCAACAGTGGGAACAATGTCTCCATCATTGTGTAGCTGCCCAAGGGAACTACTTTGAAGGGGATAACATTGATGTTTGAAAAAAATAAAAACTTAGGTAAATAAAAAATCAGTCTCATTACTTTTCTGCCACACCTCGTATATATACACATATATATATATACTGTATAGCAGAATACCCGCGCTTTGCAGCGGAGAAGTAATGTGTTAAAGAAGTTATGAAAAAGAAATGAAAAAATTTTAAAAATAACGTAACATGATTGTTAATGTTATTGTTTTGTCATTGATATAAATGTTGTTCTCATATATATATGACAGGCACGTGATTGGACGGTGTGTCTTGTGTGCCCGCCGATGACTGCAGAGAGGCAGGACCAAGGAATGTCCATCACGGGCAGGGGGGAGACCCGATTGGGCTGGAGGAGAAGGCCTACAGGAAGTGGCCGGCGTCGGAGGCTGACAGACAGGTAGGCTCCGCGTCGGTTAACTTCCTGTCTTTGCCGGCTGCTCTGGCGGAACTGGAGGTGTGCCTTCAGCCCGCGGAGCAGAGTCTGTTCCAGGTGCTACGTGCCCTCCGGGCGGAAATTCGCGCCCATAGAGGAGCTACGAGTTGCGATCCGATGGCACGGCGCTGGATTCTCCTGCCGGAGTGATATGGCGGAGGCGGTGAGTACAGCCGACTCCGTACAGCATGCAGGAGGGTCTGCTGAACATGGCTGTGATGCCAAGGATCAGCTTCAAGTAAGCAGCCCTCCAAAGGAGGTGCGGCGCAGCGGCTGCGCTTGCGGTGAGGGGGAGTCTGTGAGGAGCCAGGCTGCTGAGTGCCCGGGTCCTAGTGCCTTCCGCCCCAAGTCGGCGCGGTCTCGCACCGCACTGTAGGGACGAGACGGGAAAGAGGCTCTTTCTTTGTAGTAAGGAGTCTCAAACCGTTAGGGTGTCCCAGAGTGACAGGAGGAATGGCAGGCTGAGTGCGGTTCCTCCGATATGTTCAGGACGCGGTGCTGGGTGCAGAGAGAGGCGGTGCCGGCAGTTCCATCATCAAGAGGGACACGGAAGCCGCGGAGAGGGTGGCGAACAGGCAAGTGCCGAGGTGCGCTGGCTGTGGGGCACTGTCAGGGATGCCAGGGGCAACGACCCAGCCGGGATGCCATGAGGGACCGGAAGAGGGTCAAAGCCCACTCTGGATCACGTGGGGGGTGCCTTCCTGGTTGCTCTGGGAGCCACGGGTACAGGGCATGGAAGCTCCACCCTGTAGGGGCCCGTGATTACCGCCAGGAGGCGCCCCAATGCCTTGGGGACCTGTTACCCCAGCACTTCCGCCACACCAGGAAGTGCTGGGGGAAGATTTAGGATGGCACTCGGAGAGCTGCCGGGAGGACAGCCGGCACTTCCGCCATGCTGGGGCGTGGCCAAGGGAGGAATGCCGGGAACACCTGGGGCTCATCCGGGGACTGTATAAAAGGGGCCATCTCCATTCATTCAGCGCTGGAGTCGGGTGGAAGCAGGATGAGGCAAGAGAGGAGAGTGGAGGCAGCCCGAAGAAAGGCATTGTGTGGCCAGGACTGTGTGTATTGGGGTTTGTTTGTGCACTTTTGGACTTTGATTTGTAAATATTGTAAATAAATACGTGTGGTGGTGATTCAACAACATGTCCGCCTATCTGTGTCCGGGTGTGCTCCACAATATACAGTATATATAAAAATACCCGCGCTTAGCAGCGGAGAAGTAAAAAGAAAAGGAAACATTTTAATAATAACGTAACATGATTGACAATGTAATTGTTTTGTCATTGTCATGAGTGTTGCTGGCATATATATATATATATATATATATATATATATATATATATATATATATATATATATATACACTATGGGATGCCAAACAGGCAAATACAATGATTTTGTGAATATATAAAGTCGGCGTCAGAATATATAAAGTTAAAACTTGAATATACAAAGTCATTCCCGAATATATAAAGTCACTGTCGGAATATATAAAGTCAAAACTTGAATATATAAAGTCATCGCTGGAATATATAAAGTGAAAACTTGAATATATAAAGTCAGCGTCAGAATATAAAAAAAGCGCTGACTATATATATTCTGACGCTGACTTTATATATTTAAGTTTTGACTTTATATATTCCAGCGCTTACTTTATATATTCAGAAATATTTCAACGCCGTCTTTATATACTCAGGTTTTGACTTTATATATTTGGGAATGACTTTATATATTGAAGTTTTGACTTTATTTATTCCAACAGTGACTTTATATAATCAAGTTTTGACTTTATATATTCGGGGATGACTTTATATATAAAAGTTTTGACTTTATATAGTTAAATTTAGTCAGCATTGCATAACTTTTTCTTTACCATAGAAATTTAAAGGCTAAATTCAACTTACATTCCTAATAAAGATATTTCTGGCGACTAAATAGAACCTACTTATATTCAAATTCAAGCTATTGTGGTGTCGTCTGCCTGCCTGAATAAGTCACCCTCGCTTCGCTCTTACTTTTTTACCGTTCATTTAATCATGGCTAGTGGCGGAAAAATTATAAAATGGAAGGAGGATTACACTAAATATGGCTTTACCAAAACAATTATTGATGGCGAATCGATTATTCATAAAGCTTCAATTGGTGATCTGTTTTTCTGTGTTAACCTCATATTTTTTCATACTTCTTCTCAAACCAAGGGGGTGCGAGGGTAAAATGAATCGGGAAGCGCTGATCAGTGTAATCGGTGTACCAGGAAATCATGCATTGACAGAAGTTCCCCTTTGCTTGTATTGCAAAGTGTGATTAAATGCATGATTTTTTAACGCGTTATGGAGCATATGCATCGAAGCTTCTCAGCTGTGCTTGTGCTAAGAAAAGGAAACATTTTAAAAATAACGTAACACGATTGTCAATGTAACCTTTTGTAAGTAGTGCCTGGAGGATTCAATGTGGAGAAACTGTAGAGACAACATGTGTATTAACTTATGGATTTTTCTGTGAGTATTTGGTGGCAGCGTCACAAAGTCGCTTCCGTAACACTGCGTTATAGTGATGGGTCGTTCTTGAACGATTCGTTCATTTTGAACGAATCTTTAATGTGACTCGGGAATAACGAGTCATCTCGTGGAAGTGATTTGTTCAGTCGCGCATGCGCATTTGCACAACTTCCTATAGTTTCTGTATTGGAATTGATTCACCTGTTTCGAGTCGCTCGTTCATCACGTGACAGCCCCATAAGCTTAACCAACTCAGTCTGAGCCGGAAACAGAATTGATTAGTTCATCGATCGAGTCTTCGGGTTTGAGTCGTTCGATCATTACGTGACAGCC
Source organism: Polypterus senegalus (assembly GCF_016835505.1). Taxonomy (NCBI): domain Eukaryota; kingdom Metazoa; phylum Chordata; class Cladistia; order Polypteriformes; family Polypteridae; genus Polypterus; species Polypterus senegalus. The sequence continues at coordinate 187,062,560 of NC_053157.1, forward strand.
CCATAAGCTTAACTTATGCAGTCTGAGCCGGAAAGAGAATTGAACGAATTGACTCGAAAAAAGATTTGTTCATTTTACTGAACAAGACTCAAAGGTCCGAGTCGGTAAAATGATCCGAACTTCCCATCACTACTGCGTTAGCTACGGAGCTCAGCTCAGAACGAAATGAGGTGAATGGGAGGGGAGATGATGACGTGACTCCCCCACCCGCCTTAACTGTCAATCCCCCACAAACACAGTCTCTCGGAATTTGCATAAGCACAGCCCTTCACGTGCAATTTTAACTTAGTTACAAAGTGATCAAAACCGTCATTTATATCCTGCGTCCTCTCATTAAACTTGTATCCCACATTACCCGTGGGCATGACAAACGCCAACGGCAGCCTGTCTATGAACTTAATTTAAACTTTAGGTTTACACCGTGCTTTGTTTCCGAAGTAGCAGCACTCATGAATATGGTAGTATATGTCACTCGCTCGCTTCTTATTGTTTCGCTGCCTTCTAAATTACATAATGCATGTTTTCTTCAGCGCTTTTTGGAGCTCGTCCTGATTTTCTACGCACTGCGTTGACAGTCAGTTCACGTGATTACATGGGAGGCGTGATGATGTCACACGAAACTCTGCCCCCACAGCTTTCAAGCTCAACTCCATTACAGTAAATGGAGAAAAATAACTTCCAGTTATGACCATTACTCGTAGAATTTCGAAATGAAACCTGCCCAACTTTTGTAAGGAAGCTGTAAGGAATGAGCCTGCCAAATTTCAGCGTTCTACCTACATGGGAACTTGGAGAATTAGTGATGAGTCAGTGAGTGAGTGAGTGAGTGAGTCAGTCAGTCAGTCAGTCAGTGAGGGCTTTGCCTTTTATTAGTATAGACTGACAAAATGTAGACATGAAGTGTATAATGTGTGAAGTTTGAAGTCCAAATATCAAATAAACACTTTCACAAAAGGTACCAGTATAACAAAACAAGTGTGTTCATATTGAAGAATATAACTGCTGAAAAAGAACTTGCGTTAGGGTGTGACATCCTGGAATCCTGGATGCCTCCGTTTTGAGTAGTGAGCTTCTCTTATTCTTACTATTATAGAATAAAAACATACATTTGATTTGAGTCTATAACAGCTGGTGTAAATTTATGGTACTTGTAAAGTACTGCTTGCTGGTTGTGTTGATCGACACATTTACAACACAAACGACACTGACAGAGATGTGCAAACAAATTTAAGGTGGGCCGGGATTACGAGTTTTTTCGTAGGCTTTGGTAATTCTAGTGTTAATGGACAATATTATATTGGATGTGTTGGTGGATAGAGTTTCTAGAAGAATTTTGAATGTTTTTAAAAATAGTATTCCAACACAATGATGTCGATAAGGAAAGATCTATAATCCATTTTTGAGTAACTGGGATCGATGTCAGGAAGTTGAATTTACAGAACAGAAATGCGTTTAGTGGAACATGAGGATGAGAAAAAGCAATCAAATAATGGGTGGATGAGGGCAGAAAAACTTACCCCACACATCCTGAGAAAGGATTTAACCTGTAAAGAGAAAAAAAAAGGAGGAACAGAATATTTGTCTTTCAGGGACTGAAAAAAGATAAGCCCAGTTCTATCAAACAAATTGCCAAGTGTGCTGATACCACTAGAAGCCTCAATTGGTACAGAGATGGACCATCCACCAATGTTGAGGGAGCTGTTGTGAAACAATGGGGTGAGGGAATGCCAGCACAGTGTGGAGCCGAGGTGCTTTTCCACTTTATTCCAAACATCCATCCATCCATCAATTATCCAACCCTCTAAATCCTAACTACAGGGTCTGCTGGAGCCAATCCCAGCCAACACAGGGCACAAGGCAGGAAACAAACCCCCGGGCAGGGCGCCAGCCCACCGTAGTTGTTCCAAACATGCATAACATAATTTATGAGAGGGTTATATTCGTTTGCTCCTTTTTTTGTTAAATCTAATAAATGGTAGGTGTTGCGTAGCAAGGCTGGAAACAAGATTTGTTTCTATAAGTAGCCAGGATGGGGGGAAGGTGGGGGGTTCAGCCATAGGGATAGCAGACGAAGAACATATGCCCAATGGTACATTTCAAAATATGGAAGGTAGATATCTCTGCCCATCCTGGATCTAATCAAAAAGATGTGTTTTATAGCAGGTCTTTTGCCACTCCATAGAAAGGAGATGATGGCTGATCTGACCAGCATCCAAAAAAAGGAAGGTGGGGGAAGAGGGAGATTTGAGCTGACAGTTTAAATGGAGGACAATATTCATTTTAATGATTGTCAAATGAGTTTGAAAGAAGAGAAAGAGGTTATTCCAGGAGTGTATTGATTGTTTTACTTCATTAAACACCATGTGAAGTTTGCCCGTACAATATCAGTAATGGAAGGAGTAATGGTGATTCCTAAGTATTTTGAAAGAGTTTACAACTGGAAGGAAGGAAGGAAAAGAGAGGGATTTACAGGCTTGATTTATGGGGAGCAGCGGTGTATCAGGATTCTATAGTTTCTTTTTAATGTGATTCTGCATCTAAGAAAAACAACACACTTCATTTAAAATATACTCTATTTCAGCCATTTTCATACTGAACCTGCTTAGTTCATCAAACCTGGATGAAGAATTTATGCCACTCATGACAACAATAACAGCAAATCAGATTAGCCCTGTTTTGAATTACCAATTAACTTGCCACATATATTTGGGAGAGAAAACAGGGTCCCCAGTGAAAAACAGCAAGTTCATTGGGAGAATGTTCAAAATCCTCACACAACGTGACCAACCTGGGATTCAAACACAGCCTGTTAAATTTTTGAGGCAGCAGTGATAAGCACTGCTCCACAGTATTTGCTAAAATATATTGGGAATAGCAGATTCAGTCAACAAACAATTCAGTCCTCCTCTGGAGAAGACAGAGCTGATCATCATTACTTGCAAGCAGTTCAATCATTAGGAAAGCATCAATAACAGACTACTGTTCTCAGATTCCACATAACTATACTGGATATATTGCTAAAATGTGACTTAATCTTTATTTCATGCAGTCTTTTCCAGGCATAAGAATGCAAAGCTCTTCACAAAGATAAAAAATCATTTTAGGAGAAGACATAGTTACAAAATTAATTCCTAGAGAATCTCAATGACTTCCTCTATTGATGTCATTCAGACACCCATTCTTCCACCTTCAGAAACTTACTTACTATACAGAAACCTGAATGCTTGCAGCTAGGATTACACCTGCATGAGTGGCACATCATCTTCCAGTAAGGTTTATTGATTTTTTGAAGTGTGCTGGTAGGACATTAGAGCTAGTCCTTGCAAAAAGTGAAAGATGCACTTCTCTGGAAGCACAGTGATAAAACCAAAAGCACTCAGTAAAGGATGTCAAAGTGATTGTGAGGCAAGAGTTGTAAATGTCAAAGTGAATTTAGCTATGTATAACCAGAAACTGGATTTAATTAACAGCAACATTGCAAAGGTTTTGAAAGAGATTTATTTGCAATACCACTCCCGCTGAGAGTATTCCAGCAGAATTCTGCATTTGAAACTTAACATTATGGGTTTACCAGTGTAAAAACCCACAAGTAGAAGCCTTGCCAAGCAGACTACAGCATTCAGTAAAAAACTGGTCACTTTAATTCAAGTCTGCTGAGGCACAGGAAGCATTCGCAGTTCCAGGCAACGCCTGTGCCCAAAGTTGCACACCCGCTGAGAGCTTTTTCTCTTTTTTGCCTTTGCAAGCATATGGATTTTTAAATTCAGAGGGCTGCGACAGCAACTCAATAGAGACAAAGTAGTCTTGACGAATGTTTGATGTGCACATCCCTCACACAGGAGAGGTCAAAAGGTTGCAATAATTGTTCAACTGGAGAGACTCAGTAAGCGGATAAATAGTAAGCTCTAACACTCTTTCCCTGCAGTTCTGCTTCCCTGCCTGTAAAGACCTTTGCTCTGTCTTCTATTCAGCACTTGTGCCACTATTGAGGTATGCATGTTTACTTTATTTTTGTTTTTGGTTATTCATTTTTACAAAATGTCATTATGAAAGTCAGTTCTTGTTACACAACATGGCTTGAAATATTTTAATATGCTCAGAGGTAATTAACAGAAAAGCTCCCTTGATTGCCTTGGTGTACTTGCTCACTCAACCGATGTTCACAGCTGGATTTTTAGTTAAGCATTAAATACCTTATAGTCTCATCATTTGACTTGTGCTAGTGGAGTTTTATAGCTCAGTTTTTACCTAAATAAACTATTTTGACTGTTTAACAAATTCACTGATAGGATAAGCAGGAATAACATTAGTTTTAATGTGTGCAGTGCATGTTGTTCTAACAAGTCATCCATATGTATTTACAGTTAATGCTGCATTTTAAGAATTAATAGGCTTGGTAAAGACACTATGCACACAGTAAAACAGTTTTTAACTACACACCACATTAACTGTTTGTGTGCCTTGCAAAGAATAATATGATAGTACTGACTAAAAGACATACAAAGTAAAACAAAGCTTGATTAAAGTACTTTGTGAAAGGAGATAAGGGTTTATTGATCCACCCATTTCTGAATTCACCTAATCCAATTTTTCGTCATAGGAAACTAGAGCCCATTCTGTCAGCAATGGGAATAATTCAGGATCCAAACCTGAATGAAATGCCTGATTTTTCAGAGCACATTATATTAAATAAATGACTCTTAAGCCTCAAATTAAATGAAAAATTAGCATCCAATATTGGTCTTAAAATGTTTAAGATTCTAGCAAACATTTTAGGCTTATGCCTTACATTTTATGTCTTACATGTTCAGTCATCCTTGTTTCTTGTGCTGTAGCACATTTAAACGTATTTGATGTCATTGCTTTAGCTTCCTTTATTACTAACTTGTCATTTTCTCCATGCACAGAGTTAGTCATGGAAAAGCTGATGATTCTTTACAAATACAATCAAGCTTTCTGGATTGCCCTCCTCTCAGTGCTCGGCAGCATTTGCGGTCTTCCTGTAGATGTGGATCCTGTCTGCACAGCTGGAGGCCATGCTAAGTACAGGCTTGTCTTTACAGGCAAGTGGAGTCAGACTGCCTTCCCAAAGCACTATCCTCTCTTTAGACCTCCAGCACAATGGTCACCCCTGATTGGTAGGTAAAGTATGAATGATACAGAATCGACTATAATGTAGAATGTGACTTTAGGTAGTGGTGTACAATTTTTAAATGTGTGCAAAATCTGTTTTAACATTTTTAGAATAACTGTGTAAATACAAAATTGAGATCAGCACTGCATGTTATCTGTCATTAAAGGAGGATTGCTTATCTCAAGGAATGCAAGGCCCACCTTGGAACCATTTATGAAATAAGAAAAATGTTTACCAGCTGTTGTTAACTGTTTCTTCTCATGTTAATTTTTTAATCAATAACCAAAATAACAGTAAGAAGCCTTCCATTGCCCTGAAAAAAAATCAATGAACAAGTGAAAGGAATTTGTAGTTGATTAAAGAAATAAAAAAGGAAGCTTCTTTGACATGTGCATATCTTCCTAATGAATTTGAATGAATTACATCTTTATAAGTCATTTGATTTTTACAGGTTATACCACTTTCCCATTGAATTATTAGCCAAAGATTTACAAGCAAAACCATCTCTAAACCTGTTCATTAAGAAATGACAGACATTTTGGTTTCAGTTTCAGTAACTATGTGTAATAAAGAACACTTTTGGTAACTTGTCTTCTAGACAATAAAACTAATCAAATACTTTAAAAGAAGTCTTGTGTCTGAAATACATTTTGCTCAGCTGTGCTGAATTACAGCTCCAAATGACTGGGTTCCCAGTTTCTGGTCTGGGCACAATCTGCACTGAATTGGCATTTTTCCAAACATCTGCAGGTTTTCTACATTTATTCCAGTTTTATGTCTCATCTCAATGAACATGTTAGGTTAATTGGTAATATTGTATTAGTCTGGTATGACTGTGACCGTGTACTTCATTATGCCCTGCATCCTGCCCAGAGGTGTTCCTGCCTTGGCATGATGCTGCCAGGGTAGGCTCTTAATCCCTGTATTCTTAATTAAGTGAATTAGGGAATAGAATGGATGGAAGAACATTTAAGAAATATAAAGCAATATGAAAACTGAATATGATAACAGCAATGGTTCACAGAGGAGAGTTTTTCAGGGAAAGTAACATAGTAAAGTGAAGTTTGAAACACACCACATATTAGGCACTTTTGAATGAAATTTTCAAGGGTTTACTCTGAATCATATGATAAAGTTGAGACTCGATTAAGTTACTTTTGAAAACTTTTTTTTTTGGTTAATGCATAGCAGCGGAAAATAATAGCATAATTAAACAGCATTATTAGTCATTCCCGTAAATCTGAATCCTTGCCTCCACTTTATGTTGCTAACACTGTCCTTCAAACTTTGTGACTTTGTATGAACCATTTGTGTATTAGCATTTCACTGACTCAAAACACCTCTATTTACTAAAAGGAATACATTCAAAAATATATTTCATAATTGAATGGTGTCACTAAGCATTCTTTTTGACTTATTTTCTTAGTGTATTATTCAACTTTAAACAGTAAATGAGGACTAAACCTTTTGTGCAAGGTTAGAGAAATAAAATCCACTACTGTCATTTTTTAAGTTTATTTGTCAAGGCACAACATATTATAGCAAGACCCATGATCTTGACAACATGCGTAAAAATCCAAAAAACAATTACAAGTAAAAATAAAAACGGTTTATAAAATACAGTGATCAAAAAATGAAAAGCAAGATAAAACAAGAATCGCAGAAGCTAAACAAAATATCTGAAAATTAAATACTAAACGTGGCTCTGTGCATTATGGCCACACATCTCCATTCTAGTCTCATCTGTCATAAGGACATTGTTCTAGACGTCTTGGGGTTTGTTCAGATGCAAACTTGCAAACCAAAGTAATGCTGCCATGTTCTTTTAGAGAGAAGACGCTTTCTCCTGACAGCCCTTCCAAACAAACCATACTTGTTCAGCCTTTTCTAATTGTATTGTCATGACTTTAACTTTTAGCATGCTAATGAGGCCTGCAGAGTTTAAGATATAGCTCGGGTTATTTTCCAGTTTCTTTGTGTATTGTATGGCCTGACCTTGGGGTAAATTTGCTGGGAAGAATGGCAACTGTCTTGAATGTTTTCCATTTGTGAATAATATTTCTCATTGTTGAATGATACACTTCAAATTGTTTGGAAATGGCCTTATAATCCTTCCCAGATTGATGGGCAGCAACACTTGTTTATCTAAGATAATTGCTGATGTTTTTCCTCCTTGGCATTGTGTTAACATACACCTCAGTGCTCCAAACTGCCATAACATCTGCTTTTAGAGGTGGTCCCACTTGCTGATGAAAAGTTAAGTGCATTTGCTAATCAAGTGCTACTTACCCTCTTAATTCCCATGGAAGTAGTAAGGGTGTACTTAATTTTTCACACACTGCTTCTGCATTTTGGCTGTTTTTGTTCATTATCAAATTCTACCCTGAGAACCCTGAATACAAAGAGGACTGTTTCATTTATGTTAGGTAGAATGCCCAGAGGGGGCTGGGCGGTCTCATGGCCTGGAACCCCTGCAGATTTTATTATTTTTTTTCTCCAGCTGTCTGGAGTTTTTTTTTTTTGTTTTGTTTTGTTTTTTTCTGTCCTCCCTGGCCATTGGACCTTACTTTTATTCTGTGTTAATTAGTGTTCCCTAATTTTAATTCTGATTTATTTTGTCTTTTTTCTCTTTCTTCATCATGTAAAGCACTTTGAGCTACATTATTTGTGGGAAATGTGCTATACTGTATAAATAAATGGTGTTGTTTTTGTTAAAGAAGTAATGACACTGTGTCATGTGTTGTTTTTCATCTGAGGCCGTGCTTACCTAATTTTAAGACCTGCTAAGAAACAGGTGATTTTTTTTTTATTATTTCCTGATATGTAAAGCCTTAGAATTGACAGAGGGTGTACTTTCTTTATCACATGACTGTATGGAAAGAGCATTTGTTTTTTTTTTAATTAGGCATCTTTATAGCATATTAAAGTTATGCAAAAAACATAATCCAGCTAATGATACAACATTTAGTTGTTTCTTTTGGCCTGTGACCATGATGGCGGTAATCATTTTTCAAAACACAGAGAATACCCCAGAAGAGCGAACAAGCTATAAACAACATGAATGAATGTTGAGCAAGCATTCTGCATACTTAAACTGATTCAGTGCAAATAACTGTGAATCTGTGCATGACCTGCTCTGCTAAGCATTGAGTCTTTTCAACAGCTGTTTTTGCTTTGTGCCTTGTGCTTCCACAATAGGCCCAACTCTCCAAAAAGAGGAGCCGGAGAGACATTATTTAGAGTAAATGTACAGATTTTATTGCATGTGTTCAGCTGTGCACTCAGACTAAATTATGACAGATGATAAAGCTGCACCAACATTGGAGAATGCCAGTGTAATGAAATCTATCCTTCTGTGTATTACCGGACATACTCAATCCATTGAGGATAATGAGACCCAGAGTCTATTCTAGAAGAAAGCCAGGAACCAACGCTGCAAGGCCGTAGTGATGGGCATGCTTATACATGTATTGCCAAAAATAGAAGATAAATTGCACATCACAAGGGAAAGAGTAACAGATCAGGAAATGAGACAAGTCAGAAATATTCCAATGGGTTACAACTAGGAAATCAATAAGCAATGCTAAATTCAAAATATTTACCAAAACTTAAAGTCACAAAATCCTAGTCAAAACTCATAAACCAAAATTAAAACAATTTCCTCAAAACACTATTTACATTTTACCGTGAATGTGGTATCTTTCCTAGCGTTCACTTAAATATAGTCAAGTAGCTGATGTCACATGCCATGACCTCCAGAAGTCACAATGTGACTTGGAAAATAATTCTCAACATGGTGATGGTGGCATAAATGAATTATAACAATAATGGCTATTAAATATATAAGTCTAAATGCAAGACTAAAGAAAAACATGAAAGTGAAACCATAATAAGCACGAAGGAAGGTCTCAGAAAAAAATGTAAGGAAAACATTTATTCTCTAAGGGACAAATGTAAATAAATTACAAGGAAACATACCAATGCATACATTCACATTGTAGGACTTGCCAATCCATCTAACTTACACTGAGAGTACAGTTTACAATAAAAATTGTTTGCTACAAGCAGCTCTTAGTGTATGAATTTAAGAGTAAAATAATGTAAATTACTGTAAATAAAGAAAAATGTAAGAACTCTGTACTTTTGAAATTCAAAATATTCCATTTTGGAATTTTTTTCAATAATAAATCAGAAAATGATAAAATATTCATACAAATGAAGTAAAGGTGATACATTACTTTAACTCACTCTTACTTACTCAGAGTTGTTTGTAGCAACTGGTGAGAAAAAATATTAATTTTATATTTTTATGGAGAACAAAGATCACAGGAAGATACAATGAACTTCATTGTGTCAACTATGTTGACTTAATATTATCTAAATCAAATCTCTTCCATTCTATCTAATTTCACAGTATTAAGAGTATTGATTTGTTTGCCTTCTCCAAAGGAGTTGACAGTCTGCCTAGTAGTGACAATTTACAGTATTTACCACAGATGAACTAGTTTCCAATATAACAATGGACTATGTAGCCTTTTAGATAATCTTGCTCCTCTGAAAACATAGACTGTCTGTTTCATCCACTCTGCCTCCTGGTTCACCCTGGAACTTTGCCAACTTAAAGCTAATGGAAGACATTTGGAATACCTTTATTAAAAGACGGGCTTTGATGTCCATAAGAATAAGTACGATGAACACATGCATGACTATAAGAATGCTCTTTGTCTGTGTCAAAAAAAAAAAATCAAAAAACAAAGCAATAATTGAAAGAGAATTCCCTAACATCCAGCACAAGCAATGTACCATAAGGAACTGTGTGTTCCCTCAGCCTTTTTGGGGCAGTCTGTTGATGGAAATAGCCAGGTGGACCTACCTCTTGAGGAACCACCCATAAAATACAAGAAACATGGTGGAAGCATGGACACACAGAAATTAAATAATACATAATATTAATAAAAACACAAAATAATGCATATAATAAGCATAAGTAAAATATAACATAAATAAAATACTCAAACAAGAACAAAAAAGACATAAAAAATTAATTTGAACACGTTTGGGATGTTTTCAGCATATGACTAGATACCTAATATGCAGATTATGTGACAAGAGTAATATGAAATGTTTTCAATTTTTGTAATGTTCGGTGCAATGAAGTATACTGTATCAGAAACTTGATAATCTCCATTCTCTATGAAAACATGAGATTAAATATTTTGTTGCCCATCACTACAAAACCATGGGGTAAGTAACAGAACAAAAATATGATTTTTGAGTGGAGTATTCCTTTAATTTGATGATTTAATTCTTATATAATTTGGTCCTTTTGAATACTTCAGCAACACCATGTCACAAAATTCAAAATAAAAAATCTGTAGTAACAGGCTATACAGAGTTTGCTATACTAGTATTTGCTTAGGACTGAAATGTGAAAGAATTGAAATTTCCCACGTCTTCATATTTATGTATGGGAAACTGAATTAACATTAAGAGAATGGATATTCAAGTTTGACCCAGGAGGATCATAGTCACTGCACCTTTTTTCAGTTGTTGCTTCTGAAACAATTACTGCTACAGCAACATTTTGAACCACATTTTTGTTAACTTGTTTAGATTCACAATTCTTACTTGCTTCTTTTAGGCTTAAACAGCTGTAGTCACTCTTTTTAAATGCTTTTTGTTTTATAATCAAGCTGCCAATTAAAATGAGATGCAAATGACAAAGCAGCACAAAGTTCATCATTTACTATACCCTGGTCCAATTTACATCTGTGTGTTCATCATGAAGTATCTGTCAGTCAGTCATTATCCAACCCGCTATATCCTAACACAGGGTCACGGGGGTCTGCTGGTGGTAATCCCAGCCAGCACAGGGCACAAGGCAGGAACAAACCCGGGCAGGGTGCCAGCCCACCGCAGGGCACAAACACACATACCCCAAGCACACACTAGGGACAATTTAGGACTGTGGGAGGAAACAGGAGCACCCGGAGGAAAGCCACACAGACATGGGGAAAACATACAAACTCCACGCAGGGAGGACCCGGGAAGCGAACCCAGGTCTCCTTCCTGTGAGGCAGCAGAGCTACCATCGCACCACTGTGGCACCCATGAAGTATCTGTTTTAATAAAATATTTGGAAAGAAATGGAAGATAGCAAATGAAGGTGTGAGAATTGCTAATCTGCTCCAGGCCACAAATCATCTGGATGATATTCTTATAAGGGACAAACCTACAATATAAGAATGACCTGACATAGCTGAATGAAAAAAAATGAATTCCTGCAATATATTTTTCATTAAAATGTTCTTGGGATATCTCAAAATGTATAAGACATTATTTTAAGATTTCTGGAGTTCACATATCTGAAACTGTATTAAAAGCTGCTTGTTATAGCACTCCCCTTCTCAGCGCCACTCATTCAATGAATTTTCATCAATTCATGGCACTATTTAAATCTAACAAGACAAAGACAATGAAGAAAAATGAGCGATTTTAAAAAATACTGTGCAGTTTGTCTGCATAATTAACACCCTCAATGTACAACTGAACAAACTGCCACAACAGCAGCCACTGGTAAATTTCCTTGGTACAGTAAAGAAATACAAAGCTTATCACTGATCTCACCCACCCCCATTCAATAGTCTGCTAATTTTTATTTACTTCTTTTTATTTTTTGCTAAAGTCCCAATGACAATGGTTTTACTGAAAGGTATAAGTAAAGAAAGTGCATACTGTAAAATTTGAAAATGAGTAAGAGATGATTAACAAACCAGACAAGAAAAGGGCATTAAAAAAGAAAGCATATCTCATAGATTTCTATAGAAAATACGAGAGACAAGACAATACATAACATGTATTATAAATATCAAGTCACTTCTGTTATTTTGGTTTTGTTATGTTTTTCTTAAGAAACACAAATTAGCAAATTAATTTATACACTCAAACCATTTAATCAGATATGCAGAATTAAAACCTTTTAAAATTATCTTATCCTTACAGGAGTAACACACAGCTCCGACTACCACATATGGAGAAGAAATGAATTTGCCAGTACAGGAGTAAGAGAGTTTTCTGAGAAGGGGGAAGCGTGGACATTAATGAAGGAAGTGGAAGCAGCTGGTGAAAAGATTCAGAGTGTTTATGGGATATTCTCTGCACCTGCTATTTCCACTGGGACTGGTCATACTTCACATGAATTTGAGGTTTTCGCCAGACACTCCTTAGTAAGTCAAAGTGTCTCCACAGTAGTTAGAATACCTTTTCATTGAAAAAAAATAATTGTTTATAATTGTTTTACATTTTACTGTCACCTTTAAAACATTGCTAAGACTTACTTAAACACTGTTTCGTAATTTAAACCCTAATAGTAAGAACACTACCAAATCTCCCAGCTTTATCTCCAAATCAGACTTGTATTATCTTAGCTAATTTAGGTGTTTTTCAAATTGTTTGTACTGTTAACTGTTGAATCAATAAAACATTTTTATTACTGCTTCATGAAATTTCACAAACACAAGAACATAAATACTAACTAGTGGCTACACTCTCAATGAATCATAACCCAGTACAATAATGTGAAAACTGATTTTAAGTATTATTTATGCTTATTTAAATTGTTTTGAGCAGTTTAAATCATGGGACTATATTCATTTTCTTATGCAATTACTTAAAGAGCAGTAAACTTTTTTCTACCTAGAAATACATAATAATCTGAAATCAAACAATTGTGAAAGACAGGTATCAGTCATTACACGTCCACTTACTATTAAATTCAACAACTTACTTCTCTGTCCCAAGCAAAAACTGCCTTAAACTGAAGTAAATGAACACATTCATATAAATTTTAATGCTGGAAAACAATACACATATAGTTACAGTGCATGCTTTTTGGATATGTTTATTCATCTTATGCTTACAGTTTTTTTCCTTAAAAAATGGAATTTTACTATTGCACTATTTGTCGTCTGTCTGTATGTGCAGATAATATCTCTAGAACAAATTAACTAATTCTAATCACTTTGTGCCAATTAAAGGGCAATTTGAAGAAGATAGTATTTAATTTTGGAAGATTTCAGGAAATTTGAGAATATGGCATGCATGACTTGGCTGAGTTCAGAGGCTTGAGAGTGACAAACCCATTCAAATAACAAAACTAACTTTCACCTTTAAAAATTATCATTGCTCATCTTCTTCCTGGTTTCCCATTTCAGGGTGACTTCTGCATGGTAAACAGTACTGCCAGGGTAGACTCTGGATCCCATGACCTGTAATTGGAATAAGTTTGTTCTGGAAACAAATTAATCAATTTTAAACATTACATTCCCTTACTCAAATGCATTAAATTACTAGAATGCACATATCATAAAGCAGGGTCAATCAAAACTGTTACTGCACATGACCATTTTTGTTACATTTTTCAATGAAGCTCAGTTGGTAATCCCATTCCTCAGGGACTAAGGCCCAGTCCACACTACTATATTTTCATTTAAAAACACAGACATTAGTCCCTATTTTCACCTTTCATCTACACTATCTTGGCGTTTTCAGCCCCTGAAAATGCAGACTTTTGAAAATGCTCTTCAGTGCCATTTACTTCTGAAAATGTAGCCTCATTATAGTAATGTGGATGGGCAAAAACACTGATCTTTGAAAACCCAGACTCTAATTGCACTCTGAATAGTTTGTGCTTGTTATGTGGTCGTCCCTGACTGGATCTCACTCATTACAACATTTCATTCCCAAACTGGCCACCCTTCACAAAAAAAGCCATATTCCAACATAGAAGATATGATTTCTATGATGCTTATTGTGTTGCCTACCTGCTTACCCATATGCATCTAAATTGTGTTTTGTACAGTTTGAATGTTGCATACATGTGTGTAATGAAAATAATTTACCATTTGAACAAAGCAATTGAGAAGATATAAGAGTTCTTAGAGGACATGCTTGATAAAATCTCACAGTAAAAAAAAGATGTCCAACAGGTGTGTCTTTGGAAAGTAAGTTCCCATTTGTTCACCTTTCCGTTATGTTGCATTTACAAAAAGAACAAAAGAAACCAGTCAGATACAGGGCTCACACATGCATAGTCACGTGTTGTCTCTTGGTAATTTCGCCTAAATTACTTGACGTTGTAAAGTTGTTCACATCAAGAAATGTGGCATATGAACTAAAGATTCATGTATATGAATTGATGTTTCATAAAGTATGCTTAACTAAAATGGGAAAAGTCTCTACTAATGAAATAGATATTATACTGAAAACACAATTAAATGATGGTAAATAGTTCTTTCTTTTGTCACAATGGATTACTCACCAACTACTGTACATGCAGAGCAAGTTCAAAGTGTTTTTTTTGTTGGCTTGAATTTTAAAAATATACTTCCAGTGTTCTAACATGAATTGACAATTTACACATATGAGCACATTCTTACATAGCAAAATGTAGAAACCTCTCTTGCATTCATCCATCCATTTTTCTACAGGCTTATAACTCTGGAGGTGCCAGGAATATTTTGGGGATTAAAAGAGACATTGAGGCACAGACACAATGGCATAAAATATAAATATGCAACATTTAAATTAGAATTGTACTTTCTATCATAAAATATGAAGTTTGTCATTTTCTGTAAAACATGTAAATAAACATTGCATTTTAGATAAAGGGTAAGCTAATTAATGTTCTTTTCTGTTGTTTTAAGCTTTCCTTCATCATAAGAATAGTTCCCAGTCCAGACTGGTTTGTGGGAGTAGACAGTCTGAACCTCTGTGATGGTGATCACTGGAAAGAACAACTTTCTGTGGACCTTTACCCATATGATGCTGGTACAGACAGTGGTTTCACTTTTTCATCTCCAAATTTTGCCACCATTCCTCAAGACAAAATTACAGAGGTAAAGTAACATCAATTTTTTTATTTACTTTTTATTTTCATTCAGAAATTCTGAACACTGATCACATTTATAAATACAATAGTGAAAATAATATGCAACAAAAAAGACAAAAACAAAACACAATGCTCAACACAAACATGCCAAACAATGAACATATGCAACACATATTCATTTTATTGAAATATTAGTAATATACAAATATGGTGGTGTTTGGATATATTTAGCTAAAGCAAGCTCTCAAAGATAAACAATATTTCAGTCTACAGTCATTAGGAATTAGGGCAGGTCCATCACTTGGACATTCTGAAGTATGTTACAGTGCTGGTTAATATGGCATGCAATGAAAATCTGATGCTGGATCTTTTACTGGTCCATTCCAAAACCAGAAAGTACAGTTTATGCAAAATGGTGGCAACACAAATTGCCACTGCCAGACAACCAGAAAACAAAGACATTAGGCAAAGCATATTATAGCCCAATCAGAATAATTTCTATAATCATTAAAAGAAACAAATTCCCTGATCAACAGCTCTAACAGTAGAATACTATGTTAATATAATGATTCTACAGCTTTGACTAAAATGTTGTGTTTGAAAGGGCATCTTTAATAGGTAGGTATAAGTAGACCATTCCAGAGTCTAGGGGTCCATAGAGATAAAAGATCCACCACATAAAACAATTTTCCATATCTTGAGAATGTAAAGTGGGTCTGGATCTTAAAATTAAACTTATATTTGAATGCCTTTGTTTCAGACTTAGTGATTCATTGCAAATCATACTTTACAGAAAATAAGCAAACACATTAAGTTTAATATTTTCAACAGTGCACATTTGGTTATTGGGTAGATCACACTGATAATATTCAGCAAATTACTGTACTAAAACACATACAAGTAGGCTGCAGAAGGTTTAATGAAAGGCATGCCAGAGGTGATAGGTACAAATTAAATTTTTGGTCACCTTTTATTTTAAGACTAATAATATCACTAACATGCATATGAAATAAGGAAGTGTGATGTAGGTAGATCATAACTAACATTTAATTATGAATTTCCTATAAAGGTGTTAATTGGCAAAAGATGGCAATCATAACCCTGTGAATTAATAATACTTTATATTTTGTTAACAAACTATAATCTACTGATCATGAATTTTTACATATTTGGCAAAGGTGTTAATGGATTCTTATAGCATATGAAATTAGGTCAAACCTCATTTTACTTACCAGTAGTAAAGAGATTAAACAGCATTTTTTTCAATGCCACCTCTTGTTTTGCTCAGTATTTATGATTAAGTCTGTGTTAAGTATTAACAACAAAAGGATATTGTATAAAGCTCGTTTTGTCATTAACCAGCAGTGGATGGAATTGGGCAGGATGCTAGTCTCAGTTAATTTTGTGTTTATACATTTTTGTGATTTACTGTCTCTATTTAGCACTGGGTGAAGTGAATTCTGCTTTATCAAAAGCATTTAAGTTTACTACATTGTATCCGTAATAGTGTTTAAATATTTTTGTTCTTGCATGGGTACAAGGAGACCAAATATTTAATACTTTGGTTATGATAACATTATTAAGTTAGTACTCCTATTGAATATTCATATGTCTCCCATATTATATCTAAAAGTATTGTCTGGCCAAGTGTTTCTGAATGTTTCAAGCTCCATTGCTTACATATAAAAGTTTAATTCATTTTCTTCTTACAGATTACTTCCTCAGTTCCAAGTCACCCAGCAAACTCATTCTTTTATCCAAGACTGAAGCATCTCCCTGCAATTGCTAAAGTTACTATAACTAAGTTGAAGGAAAGGCATATTATTAGCTTGACAACAATTCTTTCTCAATCCAATCTCATCCCTACAGGAAATGAAATAGATGATTCACTTGCAGGTATGTTAATTAGTAATTTTCTCCTCAGAGTGCAAATTAATACTTGAAACATGTCTAAATGTGTTTATGCTAAACTGGTTGTTTGTCGGATGTTGGGGAATGATGATTACAGTTGCCCCTATATTATATGCATACATTGTTGTGTTATTTGTATGGCCTATGGCAAATGAAATTCCATGCACCGACATACTATGGACAAAAAATTTTTTATTTTCAACCATACTTTTTAGGATTTTGCAAATATATGAAATGCATGTCTGGTGACACATTACATAGTCAATGTATTATTTATTATTATGGTTTCATTACATTTTTTGCTGTGTTTATCACATACTTATGCTGTCATTTTGGCACATTGTGTGGCATCTTCTAAAGAAGAATTTGTGTGCTTGCATACAATAATCCAGAAATGATTCAGAAATAATGCCAACTTGCTTCTATTGGGGTTATTTTTTTTATCAAAAGATGGTTGAAAGAGAAGTAAAAGTGATTTGTATCTTTTAGTTTCCTAAGGGTAGACATTTATTCAAATCCATTTTATGATGTGGCAGATATCATTTTTGAGTTTTGTGCCAATATGACATTGTCATTTGTAGCAATTTTAAAAGAATTTGAAATAAATCGCCTTTGAATCATCATAATAACATTGCCAAATACTACTATGTGTGCCGAGTTACAGCATCTTGTGAGACAGCAAACCTAACTCCTATTTCCGGTGCTTAAACTCCTGCACACCACTCTGCCACCACTGCTCAATGTGCAAAATGTACAAGATTGTTGTAAAACTAGTTATGTGAATAAAAAAACATTTAAACATTTAGCCAGTTTGAAGATGAAAACTGTCTAAGAAATTTACAGACACGGTTTGCTCCAAAACTCTTTCCTTCCCCATCCACAATGCACTTTAAAGAGAAAACAAAATGTAGCTTCCTTGTGAAAATACATATCAATATTGTACTGATAAGGGGGATCAGGTGCAAAGGGGACTGTCTGCAACTTAACATCAGCAAAACTAAGGAACTGGCTATTGACTTTCACTGCACAAAGACACTACTGCAAGTACTTGGGGGTCTACCTCAATTACAGGTTGGATTGGTCTCATAACACAGAAGAACTATATAAAAAAGGGCTGAGCAGGCTTTAAATGTGGATAGAGAAATCCTTCACATCTTCTACAACTCCATGATGGGCAGTGCAATATTCTAAGCTGTGGTGGCTTGGGCTGGTAACATCGCTTCTAGGGACCCCCGCTGAATCAACAAACTAATTTAAAGTGTCGGCTCAATTATAGGAAAAACTCTCAACCACCTGAAAATACTAGCAAAGAAAGGATTTAAAACAAAACTGACTGTCATTATGAACAATGCTGCACATTCTCCCTCTGATGCACTAACAATAAGAACTTTCAGCCAACAAATTATTCAGCAGAAGTGTGTCAAGAAACTCTACTGGGCCTTATTTATGCCAACAGCAATACACCTGGTATATGATCAGGTGTGTGTTCAGATCAAATTGTGTGTGTATATATCTGTATGTATTTATTTATGCAAAGAGCTTCCATTAAAAGGGAACATATATATATATATATAAAAAGACAAAAGAAGAACAAATACAAAAAAGTTTGAAAAAGATGTACCTTAACAAAGCAAGCTAAAGAGAGGTAAATCAGCTCATGATTACAAATCTGTATCCTTAAACAAGCCAAAATAAAAATCCATAAACCAAAAAAAAATAAATAAAAAACAGGCACTTAATAAAATCCAAAATGCAGAATTTCACAAGACTGCTATACAACAGGAGTATTTAACTAATGTCACACTGCAGTTTAAATAAAATTATGGCATAAAGAGAACCGTCCCCTCCAGACTCAACACACAAAGGACAAATTATATATTAAATACCAGTAACGGCGTAGTGCACGATAACGTGCAGTGAATGCACTTGACTTGAGCATTCCTTGTTTTCATACTCTTTCTCTGTCTCTGTTTAGCATTTGTTTGCTCAGTGGTTGATGTGCTTGCTGCTTTTCTTTTCTCCACCCTAGTGGCCCGCTGCTTCTCTTCTTTCGTCGGCATCTTTTCGTGTTAAAACTGATTAAGTAAGTGTTTGTGTTGCAAATACTTAGTGTGTTTTCTTTAATTTTTCACTTAAGCTGGCACTTAAGTCTTCAATCTGCCTCAAGAATAATTAGCGAAGGTGATAGGGAATGAGAACGGTGCCCATATGCATGTGCCGCACGGCCTCCCTGCTGCACGCTGCCGAGAGTTGATTCTACAATAAAATAAAATAAAAAGAAAAAGAATAATAAAATCATGCGGATAGTAGGCGTCACGTAGTATCTGTGTACCAAATATCAGAGTTCAAATGGTTGATTCTACAATAAAATAAAATTAAAACACCATACTAATACGAAGAACTGAATAATAAATGTTGGCCCATAATGATAGGATAGCATCTTGCAGTTGATGGAGATTTGTGGGATGCACATCCAGGGCACAAAGCTCCCGTTCCACCACATCCCAAAGATGCTCTATTGGGTTGAGATCTGGTGACTGTGGGGGCCATTTTAGTACAGTGAACTCATTGTCATGTTCAAGAAACCAATTTGAAATGATTCGAGCTTTGTGACATGGTGCATTATACTGCTGGAAGTAGCCATCAGAGGATGGGTACATGGTGGTCATGAAGGGATGGACATGGTCAGAAACAATGCTCAGGTAGCCCGTGGCATTTAAACGATGCCCAATTGGCACTAAGGGGCCTAAAGTGTGCCAAGAAAACATCCCCCACACCATTACACCACCACCACCAGCCTGCACAGTGGTAACAAGGCATGAAGGATCAATTTTCTCATTCTGTTTACGCCAAATTCTGACACTACCATTTGAATGTCTCAACAGAAATCGAGACTCATCAAACCAGGCAACATTTCAGTCTTCAACTGTCCAATTTTGGTGAGCTCGTGCAAATTGTAGCCTCTTTTTCCTATTTGTAGTGGAGATGAGTGGTACCCGGTGGGGTCTTCTACTGTTGTAGCCCATCCGCCTCAAGGTTGTGCGTGTTGTGGCTTCACAAATGCTTTGCTGCATACCTCGGTTGTAACGAGTGGTTATTTCAGTCAAAGTTGCTCTTCTATCAGCTAGAATCAGTCGGCCCATTCTCCTCTGACCTCCAGCATCAACAAGGCATTTTCGCCCACAAGACTGCCGCATACTGGATGTTTTTCCCTTTTCACACCATTCTTTGTAAACCCTAGAAATGGTTGTGCGTGAAAATCCCAGTAACTGAGCAGATTGTGAAATACTCAGACCGGCCCGTCTGGCACCAACAACCATGCCACGCTCAAAATTGCTTAAATCACCTTTCTTTCCCATTCTGACATTCAGTTTGGAGTTCAGGAGATTGTCTTGACCAGGACCACACCCCTAAATGCATTGAAGCAACTGCCATGTGATTGGTTGATTAGATAATTGCATTAATGAGAAATTGAACAGGTGTTCCTAATAATCCTTTAGGTGAGTGTATAAAGATTAGCTAAATGGAAATACTAAATAAATACATAAAAATAAATGTACACAAAACAAAACATTTTCAAAAACATAGTCCACAAAAGAATGCACAAAGAACAATTTAACTAAAGCGCCAAGGATGAAACGCTGGTAAGATATATCAGTTGTTTCATTATTGTAGTTCATTTTTTAGTTATTTTGTTTTAGGTTATTTATATTCTTGCTGTCTTTAGGTAATTATTTTATTAATTGTTATCATGTATTCGAGGGTGGTGAATTAGGGGCCTTAATTAGATTACAAGACCCAAGTTTTGTGATCAGGTTTCTCAGTAAACAGCTGGGGGGCTAAATATACTGTATATGTTTAGGCTCCAATTAGGCCTTTTTGTTATAATGTTGTATTGTTAAAGTTGACTCTGTAAAGGAAGGATGCCAATAGACCCTGTTTTAAGTTAGGAGGACAATGTCAGGAAAGCACAAGTGAATAATAAGGTTGTGATTTGATGGGGGAAAAAAGCATATGATATGTAATGGAAGGAGAAACTCTTGATTAAATTAGACTTATTACATGTGGGTGGAAGATTATATAATTTTGTTATTATTTTTTATTTATTACATCAATACAGGTAAGAATGGAAGCAGTATAAGAACATAAGAAGAAATAGACAATACATGTGGCAGAACAGTGGACAAATAATTAGAGTTTTAAAGTTTCAGCAGCAAAAATTTGGTTAATTTGTTTTACAAAAGGGAAGAAAGATTGTAAATATTTTTAAATCATATGGTCAATATCATGAAGAGGTATTAGTAGTAAGATTTATAGGCATATTAATGAATTCCAAACAGTGAAATGTAGTATGATCAAAGCTTTTGGCAGGTGTAAGGAAGTCTAGAATTATTTAGTACTTGTGTGGATTTGAGATTCCAGGAAGTGTTTACTGGATATTCTTTATCAGATATAATTTTGATCAAGGCATGTAATTTTTGAATCTACCTCAAAATCATTAATGCATCTGGTGGTAATAACAAGCACAAACTGTAAAGCTTTGTTGTAGCATAGTAAGGTCATCTGCAATTTTAGCCTTACAAGTGGAGATGGGGATATTGCCTTTACATTTACATTGTTTTCAATCATTTATAATGGTTTCAAAAAGTATTCAGAACCCTTTACTTTTTTACACTTTATTGTGCTGTATATTTAATTTTAAGTGGATAAATTTGCCATTTTTGTTCATCAGACCACACTCAATAACACATAATAACAAAGTGAAAACATTTTTTTTACAAAAGTTAGAAAATGTATTAAAAATCAAAAACTAAAATATCTCATTCATATTTTTAGACTTTTAATTGAGTACTTTGTAGAAGTCCCTTTGGCATAATTACATCTTTGTGTGTTTTGTGTGCACTCTGAAGTATTTCACTGCATTCTACCTTCTCTCATGAGGCTCTCTGTCCCTGCTGCTGAGAAGCAACCTCATAGGATGATGCTACCACCACTATGCTTCACTGTAGGGATGGTATTAGGCAGGTGAGGACCAGTGCTTGGGCTTCATCAGACATAGTGCTTAGAGTTCTAACCAGATAGTTCAGCTTTTCTTCAGACCAGAGAATGTTTTTCCTTGTGTTTTCAGATTGATATAAATGGAATACTGCAAACTCCATTCTAACCACTCTACCATATTTTGCCTGAGTGAGGAAGAGCTGCAAAGATGGGCATCATTCTGACAGGTTTCCCATCTCAGCAGAGGACTTCTGTGTCTAAGTTAGAGTGACGATTTGGTCTCTGCCAAAGCCCTTCTTGCCCAATTACTCAGGTTGGAAGAGTTTTGGCATTTCCATACCTTCCATTTCACAATTACTGAGACAACTGTGGTCCTGAGAACAAGCTTTAGAAATGGTTTATTCCTGTGTCTTGGTCTATGCCTTACCAAAATTTCATTGTGGAGGTCTACAATGACCTGCTTGGACTTCTTGGCTTAGTTTTTGTTTTGACATGCAGTGTATATTGCTGACAGATCAAAAATAATCAAATTAATTAATGACAATAACTATAAAATAATACACCATTTAGGCCCTTAAACAACTGAAGAGCAAAGTCTATTCCACATTCTTTTTAGATTATAAATAAAATCCTGCAGTTGATCTAAATGACTCCTTTTGTAAGTCAAATGCACTTCCAATGTGCAGAAGGTGTTATACTTCCTAAACACTCCATAGGTCAGACTAAGCTTTCCAAATGTGCTAGAATTGGATTTAAGATAGGCAGTCTTGCTTCATAGGGAAGCTTTGGCCTACTGAGACCTAAAATGTGGAACTGACTTTCAAAGTTCCGAACAATCTCTCAAATCCCCAAATCTACATAAAACCACAAAAATATTATTCAAGGGACATGAACCATCAAAACATTTGGCTAGGAAGGAAAAAGCCACAAAGTAATCTTTATAAAGGAAATGATTAACATCCATCCATCCAGTTTCTAACCCACTGAATCCGAATACAGGGTCACGGGGGTCTGCTGGAGCCAATCCCAGCCAACACAGGGCACAAGGCAGGAACCAATCCAGGGCAGGGTGCCAACCCACCGCAGGACAATGATTAACATGGAAATAACAAAAAAATGGCAAAAAGGCAAAGAGAAGTTGCCTTAAAAGGAAACCATATGGGAACAACTCTTCATACACTAACCAATAGACAGAATTCACTAGACAGAAACAAAGAAATCCAAGAACCAGAAAATTCAGTACTTACAAATATACACTTAAAAACACTTCAGTGGATCACTGAAAGAATCATTCTCAGCTTCAGACTGTAAAGGCTGAAGGCAATCCTTTAGTAGTGACTTCTGTTACATAGGAGAACAACTCATTATACATAGACAATAAATAACAAAAAAACAAGAAAATATTAACAACACATACATAATTACAATAAATATATGAAAAATAGTACACAAACAAGGAAAATAACCAGAAGGTAGGGAATATACCTGACTGAAGCATAATAGTTTCTTTTCAAGACATTGTCTCTTTTCTTTGTGCATGAAATTCCTCTGAAAGCTTTTTTTTCACACAAGTAAATGAGAGGCAGAGTTATTGTGAATGGCATGTTGTGCTACACAGTAAATGGGGTAATACATCGTTTTGTATGTATACAAGGTTAGACACAGACACAGTGGCAATACTGATATAGATTGGGGAACATGGCAACCACATCATACCATAATAGTACCTTTTTCATTACTTGTGCCATACTTCTTGGAGGTAGTGACAATTGGAGACTGAAACATACTGATATCATCCTGGCAAGTGGAAGAAAAGCTTGAACGTTTTGTCTTCTGAGATGTGAGAGTTAATAAAAAAGTACAATTTGCTCCTAAAAACATTGTTGTTTGGATGCTGCTATGGAGCCATGTGGGAATTATTAAAGTGTTTCTCCCCTTAGAAGTGTTTTTTTCACCTGTATTTGGAAAAGTTACCTGCTACCTGTACTTGTTTTTGTTATTTTTATTTAAACTAGCATTGGTGAGACAGGGCGGTAAGCTTCAGTAGCTTACACCAGCAACTCTGTAATTAAATAACCATTGTCATTATTGCAAGTAGCTAACAGTAACAAAAATAATGATTCCTTAGTGGGGAAAAGAGCCAAGGCATATACTGTAAAGAATATTTGGATGGAGCACCATACAGAACTTGTACGGACAAGCGTTAACGCTAGTAGAAATGTGAGGACACACTCGTTCATAAGTAAGAAAGCATTCATTTTAAGTACTGGTAGGCAGCTGACTTGAAAGCAGTAAAGAGAAGGGCTCCACAGTACATTGGCAAGTGACTAGTGTTAAGGAGTCGACCAGGCACAAGCAGCTGTAAGGTTAGACTAGACAGTAAGAAATTAACTAGCAGTAGATATTAGGTAATAAAGTTTTTCTTAGTAAGAAGGAAGAAGTGTGTTAAAAAATACTAGATTGAACAGTTATTAGCGGCAAGGAAAGTTGAGCAATTAAGAGGGCGACTGAGTAAGGGTTCATTAATATGAAGGAATATATATGGTGTGAGAGGAGAGCTTTTAAGTAATGAAAAACAAGGGCACAAAGTTAAGAGAACAGACAGCAAAATTTAAAGTTAACCTCATAGAAAGATAAACAGCAGGCAGTCGAGGGGAAAAATGTTACAGGAGTTTAAAACTCCTAGAGTAGGAGTAAAATAACTGGCTTAAATTTTTTAGTTTTGCCTTTTAGGTTGAACCATTCAATTTAAAGAAAATAGAAAGGTTACCCAGTTTTAGTAATCCAAAGTCAAATTTTAATAACGAGACCAGGCAAATTCTGTTGGATGTTTGACTTTTCGAGGATGGCTTGGAGGAGCAGCCAGTCTTCTATGAGGGCAACATCTGCAGTATAGATACAAGCTGATCCAGCACCTTGAGCTCAGGGTTGCTAAACTGGAGGAGGAGTTGGCAAACCTGCATTTTAGAATTATGGACCTGGCCCAAGTTTCCTTAAGAGAGACAGTGTGCACCCCTAAACTGTTGCGGGAGAAGCCTCCAGACCAGTCAAGTAGAGATAGGTGGAT
This sequence comes from Polypterus senegalus, assembly GCF_016835505.1. Classification (NCBI taxonomy): domain Eukaryota; kingdom Metazoa; phylum Chordata; class Cladistia; order Polypteriformes; family Polypteridae; genus Polypterus; species Polypterus senegalus. The sequence continues at coordinate 187,087,559 of NC_053157.1, forward strand.
CACAGACATAAAGTGTGAAAGAAAGGGTGCAGACTGTCCGGATGCATCAACCTCAGAATTAGAAGTATCAAACTGTTTTCTGGTCCTTGCAAAGGGGGACTATATCTCTAAAGATTCTGAGATGGTAGGCAGGCATAATGTGTCCCAATTGGCCACCTCGAAACCAATTCCTAGAAAAACAGAGGTAGTGATAGTTTGGGACTCAGTCACTAGGGAGATTGATGAACATGTTAACTCCAGAGACAGAAAGTCTCGCACAGTGTATTGCCTTCTGGGTGCCTAGGTGGGAGACTTCCCTAGAAGGTTTGGTAGCCTTCTGGCCAGAGCAGGGGTGGATCAAGCTGTCATTGTCCATGTCGGAACAAATTACACATATAAGGGTAGTCTGTCAGTTTTGCAATTCAAATGTAAAGAGTTAGATGCATCTAACATCTGAGTTGGAGGGGCACCAATGTGTTGGGGAGGCATATAAGTAGGTTAATCAATGAATATTTAAACTAGGGAATGGCGCAACAGTTTAAAACTGTACACAAAAGAACAAACAATAGTGTAAAAATAAAAATACATACCGTGTTTCCCTGAAAATAAGATAGGGTCTTATATTAATTTTTGATCCAAAAGATGCATTAGGGCTTATTTTCCGGAGATATCTTATATTTATTCATGTACAACAATATACATTTACCCAAATATAGTCATGTCATCCTCTTCTGGAATATCGTCATAACTGTCCATGTTCAAACCTTGAATTCAAGCCTGAATTTTTTGCTACTCCAGCCGCTTTTAGGATCCTACAGGATAGATGTGCATGCTTTGATGTTTGATGAATGGGTTCAATGTGGTGAAGCAAAGTGTCGACATACAAATGCATTCGTGGTGCTTTTATATTCAAGCGTTGCATATTCCCCAAAGTAAAGACACAATATGTTTTAAAAGTCTCACATACCATCTTATGCACCTTTGTTTTTTTTTGCACCTTTACAATACCATCAGAATATATGGCGACATATTTGAGCCACAGAGAAAAAAATTAAGGACATAATGAAAATGTGTATTTTGTGATTAAAGTAAAAATTTCGGCTTTAACCTCAAAATGTCCACTTTAACCTCACAGTTTAGTTTATCATTAAAGCAGACTGTCGTAAACGTCATCTTAAGACCGACCCAGTTGTTAAATCGCTACGTGCTTCTGGCGCTTCCTTCTAACCTGACAGCAGCGGCAAGCAGCAATAGATTGCCACACAGAACACATAAAATTTATAATATTCCAGCTCTCTGCACATTTAGAATTCTTAGATTTTTACTTGAAATCACTTTCATGATGAAATGCACTAAAATATGTATGTTACATTTTACAGATAAATTGTTAACTTTGTTTAAATAATGAATACTGTTAATAGTTACAAATATGGGGTGGCATGGTGGCAGAGCGGTAGCGCTCCTGTCTCGCAGGGAGTCACGTCCCTTGTGATCCCTGCCTGGAGTTTGCATGCTTTACTGGTGGGTACCTACAGTGTGCTCAGTTTTTCATCCAAAGACATGAGGTTTGGGGATTTGGTGAAGCTACAATGATGCCAGTGTATGCATGTGTGCTTGTATTCACCTTGCGATCAGCCAATACCCCATCCAGGGATTTTGTTTCTGTCTTGTGCCGAGGCAGCTGGAATGGGCGCATCCCCGAATTGATGGATGTAATCATTAAACATCCTTTTCAGAGATATTGTGGCAAGGTGTCCTCAGAACTTAATGGATGTTTCGGGCATACGAGTCGCATCGCGTGAAGGCCTTAGGCACCTTAATTTTCAGCTGACAATCCTGACTAGGGATTATTTTTGGGGTAGGGCTTATATTAGAGAGCAGCCTGAAAATCAAGCTAGGGCTTATTTTCAGAGTAGGTCTTATTTTCGGGGAACACGGTAGTAACGTAAATGCTAGCCCAAAGTTTAAGTGTGAAAGTAAAATTAGTAACTCTAGGGGGCTTTGCCCCCTGCTCACTTCGCTCGCCAACCTCCTTGCCTGTGTTATGCGCCAGCAATTTCACTTCTCTGCCACTCGCAAACAACAAAACTTTTAATTCTCGCAGATACACCGCTTCATTGGGAAGAAACACTACTTTTTTGTGATGACATGAATTAGATGATCTATAAGTCTCCGACTTAAAGTTTTAATCCGAACAATATATTCAATCTCATTTCGCTGTTCTGTTATTTCACTGAGTAATAATTTCTGTTTGTCTGTGCTAATGCGATCTTTACTATAATTTTTTTCAGACTTTTGAATTTTCGTACTTCCATTATCTCTAACCTGCTCTGCATGTGTATTGGGCCAATGTTTTTGAATTCTTTACAAAGTTCTACTTTGTTCTACTATTTGTGTTTTATTTCCAGCCCTGGGCATGGTTAAATTTCTCGGCACAAACTCTTGTCTTGTGGGACGTGAAATTGTCTCTCTTCAAAAGATCACATCTCGTCACAGGATAAAAAATAATGTCTCGTATTTTATTATAATAGAGAGATATGCTAGACATATCAAAACAAATGAGTTACAGCTGTATGTAGCTGAGCATAATAATGATATTATAGCAATAACACAAACCTGACTAAAAGATGTGAATGAGAATTGCATAGAGGGATACAAATTTTGTAGGAAGAATAGACAGAACAGAAAACAGGGTGGGATTGCTGTTTTTGTTAAAAAGAATTTAAATGCAAGACCTATTCAATTGGACAATGAGCCCCATTTTAGTGAGGATATCTGTCTTGTCTGAAAAGCATTAGGGAAAGAGGCATTATTTTAGGAGTGTTTTATAGACCGCCCAATGCAGATAGTAATTTCAATGCAGATCTTTTTAGTAATATTAAAAAGCAAGTTCACAGGGGGATATTATAGTCATGGGGTACTTTAACCACCCAGATATTAACTGGGCTAACCTTGAAAACAATAGCACACAAGAACAAGAATTTCTAGAAGTAATCAATGACTGTTTTTAACACAGTAGGTTAAAACACCGGTGTGGGGAGGAAGCCTGTCTAGATTTAGTATTTTGTAATTATCAGGCTAGAATTCAGGGTGTAGAGGTGATTGAACCTCTAGGGCTAAGTGATTATAATATAAAATAATTCTCAAACCAAATTTAACTTTGGTACAGAAAATTGGTAGAGATGTTGCTAAGTCTAAGGACGATAGACTGAGATAAAGTTTTAATTGTGGAGACAGTCAAGGAGTGATAAGGAGACCTGAGTTTAATGTTCTCCCGTGTCTCGCGTGGGTTTCCTCCGGCGCTCGGTTTCCTCCCACTATCCAAAGACAGTTAGGTGGATTGGCAAAATTGGAGTGTGTGCTTGGTGTGTGGGTGTGTTTGTGTGTGTCCTGCGGTGGGTTGGCACCCTGCCCAGGATTGGATTGGCTCAGCAGACCCCGTGACCCTATTCGGTTCAGCGGGTTAGAAAATGGATGGATGGATGGACAGTCATGGATATAAAATGTTTTATATATAATGCAGGACAGATACATACTGTACCTAAATTTGGAATTAGTCGGAAATTAAGATAAAAAAAAAAACCCTGCAGTGGGTTAACAGAAAGTTGAAAAAAAAGTTGCACAGGAGAAAATAGCTGTATATGGTGTATAACACTAATAGCTAAAATGTGAATCCATAGAGAACATGAGGGCAACCATAAAGTAGGATATTAGGGGAACTAAAAGGCAGTTACAGAGGAATATAGCAGATAAGGTGAAAGATGACCCAAAGAAATTATTTCAGTATTTTAGTAGTAAGAAAACAGTCAAGGAGAAGGTGAAGTGCATCAGGAATAGTAAAGGTGAATTAAAAATACAAACAGTGAAATACATAAATATATATAAATTTGCATTTTTCTGAGGTCTTTACATGTGAGGAAGTAGATAACCTCCCAATGATAAAAGAGACTACTAAGGAGATGCTGAACGATTTGGAAATTGTAGAGTAAAGTACTGCTTAGAAAAAAAGGGTGAAATCAAACAAATTACCAGGACCAGGTAATATGTATCCTCAAGTTCTTAAGGTGGTTAGCGAATACATATATTAACTGTTGCCAAATTTTTAGGAACTCACTGTGCACTGGGGAATTCCAAAAGCCTTGTAAATGGCTAACAGTGTCTTGCGACATAAAAAAGGTTACTGAGCAGATTGAAGCAACTATAGACCAGTAAGCTTAATGTGCATCACAGGTAAATTAATGGAAGGAATTGTTAAGTAAAACATTGGGCAGCACATGGAAGAAAAAGGATTTTATTGAACAGTAAGCATGGATTCAGATGAAGTAGGTCATATTTTACCAACATGCTGGAATTTTATGAGGAAACAACAAAAGGATATGTTCAAAGTAGAGAAAATGATATTATTTATCTTCATGGTCAGAAAGCATTTGATAAGGTTCCACATGAGAGGTTGGGCATCAAAAGAAAAGAAGTTGGAGTTCAGGATGTTGTGTGTAGATGAGTGCAAAATTGGCTCAGACAAGGAAGTGGGGGTTATGGTACAAGGAACCCTATCAAAATTGTTTGATGTTAAGAGTGGTGTTCCATAGGAGTCAGTGTTTGGGCTGCTACTATTTTTAATATATATAAATTATTTGGATAGTAATATACAGTAAGTAACAAGCTGGTTAAGTTTGCAGATAATACCAAGATAGGTGGATTGGCACATAATCTAGAATCCGTTGAATCATTACATAGGACAGCATACAGGCTTGGGCAGATTTGTAGCAGATATGAATTCACAAGGGCAGGTCGTAAAATATACCTTATGAGAAGAATTTAGGAGTTGTAGTGGACTTGACAGTATCAACTGTAAGACATTGTTCAGAAGCCATTAAGAAGGCTAACAGAATGTTAGGTTATATAGCATGATGTGTAGAGTACATGTCCAAGGAGGTTATGATGAAGCTTTGTAATGCACTGGTTAGACATCACCTGTTCTGTGTACAATTTTGGTGTCCAGGCTACAAAAAGGACATAACAGCGATTGATACCATGTCTACAGAGGATGAATCATGAGGAAAGATTAAAAGAGCCTTAAGTGTAAATTTTGCGCAAACATTAGGAAGTTTATTCTTTACACAGAGAACCATAGACACACAGAATAAGCTATCAAGTAGTCCGGTAGACAGTAGGACTTTAGGAACTTTCAAATCTAGACTTGATGTTATTTTGAAAGAATTAAATGGATAGGACTGGACAATTGTCTTGGGATGAATGGCCTGTTCTCGTCTAGATTATTCTGACGTTCTTCTTAGAGGATGTGGTGAAGAAACAAGCACCTGATTCATTTAATTTCTACCATGTTCACCTTTCAATTCCCCTTTCCTCCAACCAAGCTCACTGAAATTTATTTGTAACACTTTGATGGCAAGGAAAACAAAGAAATCAGGAGTGTGGCTGAAAAATTTTTAAGATCTTGCCCTATTCCTGAAGTTAATTTTGGATTACAAGAAGTAGTTAAATTAAATAATGGTTTTATTGCCTTAGAAGTTACAGTGAATCAATATGTATATACAAATTATTATGATGTATTGATTGTCTATACTGATGGTTAAATACTCCCATTAAAGGAAATGACTGCAGATTTTAAGGTTAAGATAAAGAAAAAAACTGTATAATCACCTTTCAGTTAGGATTGTATCTCTCATTTCCAACTCATGAATGTGTGGAAGGAAATGAAACTGTAGATTTCTTGTCTAGGAAAGCTCTTTGAAAAGCAATGGATAAAGAATTTTACTTAGCAGAAGCTAAAGGGCTATTGAAATCTATAACTGGCAAATTATATCAAGATTTGTGAAATAATTGATGTCTCCTTCTTTATTTTGGCTGCTCTTCCATATCTTTCTGTCCTCTGCATCTTGCTCTGTTACACCCATCACCTGCATGTCCTCTCTCACCACATCCATAAACCTTCTCTTAGGCCTTCTTTTTTTTCTCTTGCCTGGCAGCTCTATCCTTAGCATCCTTCTCCCAGTATACCCAGCATCTCTCCTCTGCACATGTCCAAACCAATGCAATCTCGCCTCTCTGACTTTGTCTCCCAACTGTCCAACTTGACCTGACCCTCTAATGTACTCATTTGTAATCCTATCCATCCTCATCCCACCCAGTGCAAATCTTTAACTCTGCTACCTCCAACTCTGTCTCCTGCTTTCTGGTCAGTTCCACCGTCTCCAACCCATATAACACAGCTGGTCTCACTACTGTCCTGTAGACCTTCCCTTTCACTCTTGCTGATATTCGTCTGTCACAGATCACTCCTAAAACTCTTTTCCACCCATTCCACCCTGCCTGCACTCTCTTTTTCACCTCTCTTCCACAATCCCCATTACTCTGTACTGTTGATCCCAACTATTTAAACTCATCCACCTTTGCCAACTCTACTCCTGGCATCCTTAACTATTCCACTGACCTCCCTATCATTTACACACATTCATTCTGTGTTGTTCCTACTGACCTTCATTCCTCTCCTCTCTAGAGCATATCTCCACCTCTCCAGGGTCTCCTCAACCTGCTCCCTACTATCACTACAGATCACAATGTCATCAGCAAACATCATAGTCCATGGGGACTCCTGTCTAATCTCGTCTGTCAAATTGTCCATTACCATTGCAAATAAGAAAGGGCTCAGAGCTGATCCCTGATGTAATCCCACCTTCACCTTGAATACATTGCGTCACTCCTACCGCAGACCTCACCACGGTCACACTTCCCTCGCACATATCCTGTACAACTCTTACATACTTCTCTGCCACTCCCGACTTCCTCATACAATACCACAACTCCTCTCGAGGCACCCTGTCATATGCTTTCTCCAGGTCCACAAAGACGCAATGCAACTCCTTCTGGCCTTCTCTATACTTCTCCATCAACACCAAACATCGCATCTGTGGTGGTCTTTCTTGGCACAAAACCATACTGCTGCTCACTAATCATCACCTCACTTCTTAACCCAGCTTCCACTACTCTTTCCCATAACTTCATGCTGTGACTCATCAATTTTATCCCCCTGTAGTTACTACAGTCCTGCACATCCCCCTTATTCTTAAATATTGGCACCAGTACACTTCTTCTCCACTCCTCAGGCATTCTCACACTTTCCAAGATTCCATTAAACAATTTGGTTAAAAATCCACTGCCATCTCTACTAAACACCTCCATGCTTCCACAGGTATGTCATCTGGACCAACGGCTTTTCCATTCTTCATCCTCTTCATATATGTCCTTACTTCCTCCTTGCTAATCTGTTGCACATGCTGATTCACTATCTCCACATCATCTAACCTTTTCTCTCTCTCGTTCTCTTCATTCATCAGCCTCTCAAAGTACTTTTTCCATCTGTTCAATACACTTCATTCGCTTGTGAGTATGTTTCCATCTTTATCCTTTATTACCCTTCACATCTTTCCCAGCACGGTCCCTCTGTCTAGCAAATAGGTACAGGTCCTTTTCTCCCTCCTTAGTGTCCAACCTCTTATACAACTCATCAGTCCAGATGTCACGCCAAGCACCCTTCTTGCTGTCACCCTTACTACATTTGCTGTAGTTTCCCAACTGTCTGGTAATTCTTCACTAACACCCAGTGCCTGTCTCACCTTTTTCCTAAACTCAACCTTGCAGCCTTCCTTTTTCAACTTCCACCATTTGATCTTTGGCTCTGCCCTCACTCTCTTCCTCTTCTTGGTCTCCAACATCATCCTACAGTCCACCATCCTATAATGCTTAATGACACTTTCCCCTGTCACCACTTTGCAATCTTTAATCTCTTTCAGATTGACTCTTCTGCATAGGATCTACCTATGTGCATCTTCCTCCACTCTTGTACGTAACCCTATGTTCCTCCCTCTTCTTAAAATACGTATTCACCACAGCCATGCCCATCCTTTTGGTAAAATCCACTACCCTCTGACCTTCTTCCTTCCTCTCCTTGACACCATACCTACCCATCACCTCCTTGTCTCCTCATTTCCCTTCACCAACATGTCCACTGAAATCCGCTCCAATCACCACCTTCTGTTCCTTGGGTACACTGTTCATCACTTCATCTAACTCACTCCAAAAATCTTCTTTCTCATCCATTGCACACCCAACTTGTGGGGCATATGCACTAACAACATTTGTCATCACACCTCCAATTTCCAGCTTCATAATCATTACTCTGTCTGACACTCTTTTCACCTCTAAAACACTCTTGACATACTGTTCCTTCAGAATAGCCCCTGCTCCAATTCTCCTCCAATCTAAACCATGATAAAACAATTTGAATCCACCTCCGATCCACCTGGCCTTACTCCCCTTCCATTTAGTCTCTTGCACGCACAATATATCAACCTTCCTTCTCTCCATCATATCTGCTAACTCTCTGTGAAATAATTGATGTAAAGGGAGGACATCGTTTATACAATTCATAACATAGTTGGGTCTGTGAGTGTAGAGGGAAAACAACAACAACAACAACATTTATTTATATAGCACATTTTCATACAAACAGTAGCTCAAAGTGCTTTACATATTAAAGAATAGAAAAATGAAAGACACAATTATAAAACAAAATAAATCAACATTAACATCGAATAAGAGTAAGGTTCAATGGCCAGGGGGGACAGAAAAACAAAAACTCCAGACGGCTGGAGAAAAATAAAATCTGTAGGGATTCCAGACCATGAGACCGCCCAGTCCCCTCTGGGCATTCTACCTAACATAAATGAAACAGTCCTCTTTGGATTTAGGATTCTCACGGAAGGGCTTGATGATGATGATGGTCACGTAGACTTCTTCCTTTTAATCCATCCATCATTGTTGGAGCATCATGAAGCTTTGAGTAGGTGGAGGTGGCGAGGCCACCACCACAAAGAAACCGGAAAAGAAACAGAAAAGAGAGTAGGGGTCAGTACCGATTTTAGAGCCACCATGAATAGTTATTATGATGAATTGAACATACAGAGTATCAGGATTAAGTTAAATTAAGATTAAAATGAAGTTATAAAAGGCCATGTTAAAGTAATGTGTTTTCAGCAGTGTTTTAAAGTGCTCTACTGTATCAGCCTGGCGAATTCCTATTGGCAGGCTATTCCAGATTTTAGGTGCATAACAGCAGAAGCGCCTCACCACTTCTTTTAAGTTTTGTTCTTGGAATTCTAAGGAGACACTCATTTGAGGATCTGAGGTTACGATTTGGAATATAAGGTGTCAGACATTCCGATATATAAGATGGGGCGAGATTATTTAAGGCTTTATAAACCATAAGCAGAATTTTAAAGTCAATTCTGAATGACACAGGTAACCAGTGTAGTGACGCTAAGACTGGTGTGATGTGTTCTGATTTTCTTTTCCTAGTTAGGATTCTAGCAGCTGCATTCTGCACTAGTTGCAAATGATTTATATCTTTTTTGGGTAGTCCAGAGAGGAGTGCATTACAGTAATCTAGTCGACTGAAAACAAACGCGTGAACTAATTTCTCAGCATCTTTCAGTGATATAAGAGGTCTAACTTTACTTATGTTTCTTAAGTGAAAAATGCTGTCCTAATGATCTGATTAATATGTGGTTTAAAATTCAGATTACAGTCAACAATCACCCCTAAGCTTTTTACCTCCGTCTTGACTTTTAATCCTAATGTATCCAGTTTATTTCTAATAGCCTCATTGTATCCATTATTGCTGATCACTAAAATTTCAGTTTTCTCTTTATTTAACTTGAGAAAATTACTATTCATCCATTCTGAGATACTAGTCAGACATTCTGTTAGTGAATCAATAGAATCAGGGTCATCAGGAGCTATTGATAAGTACAGCTGTGTGTCATCAGCATAGCTGTGGTAGCTCAAGTTGTGCCCTGAGATAATCTGACCTAACGGAAGCATGTAGATTGAGAATAACAGCGGACCCAGGATAGAGCCTTGTGGAACACCATATTGGATATCATGTGTCTTCGAGTTGTAATTCCCACAACTAACAAAATATTTTCTCCCTGTCAGGTAGGATTCAAACCAATTTAAGACACTGCCAGAGAGGCCCACCCATTGACTAAGGCGATTTCTAAGAATGTTGTGATCAATGGTGTCAAATGCAGCACTCAGATCTAAGAGGATGAGAACAGATAAATGGCCTCTGTCTGCATTTACCCGCAAGTCATTTACTACTTTAACGAGTGCAGTTTCTGTGCTGTGATTTGTTCTAAAAAAGCTAAAAGAAAAGAAAAGAAAAGAAAAGAATTTAATCTGAAATGTTTACGATTTGAATGTACAACACTCAGTCATTCCTTACAACTAATTTGAAACGATAAGACAGGATTATATAGATTTTGTCATAAATTAGAACATTGATGATACACTGTTAATCTTTTATAAACTAAATACAACTTTGATATACCTTGAATGCATGGGGTTATTTTACACTAGGCAATCCATTTAATTATGGAAAAAACATTTTTTGAATTCACAAAGGTACATTTTTAATATTAAAATTTAATAGGGGGTTTTAATTAGAATTAATTATAAGAGAAGGTTTTTTTTTTTTTACTCACAATATTGCATTATACTTCAGTCCAGTTGATGGTGGTAATGTGCATAAAGGTTGGTCTGCCTAATTCCATTACATTACATAAGAAGAAGAAAGCCTTTGTACAGGCATATGATTCTTTTTGTGTGCCCATTTTCCACTTTAGCTTAAATTGCTCTTTCCGTCTATAAACTTTTGTTTTGACTGTTTTGCTTTGTTTACTAATTTTTGCATTTCTTGATTTGTAACCTTTTGCTTGGTAATTTTTTTATTGTGACCTTTTTTGAAATTAGCATTCTGAAATTGCTTTGAATCCTGTACTCTTTGAATTTTATTTTGAATGTTGAACTTTTGTGCCTTATTTAATTATTCAATGGTAGCACAGTGTTGTGGTGTGAAATTTTGCTTATAAGTTGAGAAATATTTAGTATGCCTTTATTTGTAAGTTAGACAAATCCAATGTAATATTAGTGTTTTATTTCATTGATATGATAAGCTTAGAGCAGCAGTTAATCATCCTGAATGTTTAAATCACATAAATTTAGAACTTTATCCATACTTGTGTAAAGAACTACTAGAAACAAGAAGGAAGACAGATCACTTCTGGTGTCATTAACTTTATGTTACCATTTAATCAAAAAAATACAGTTGTGAATTGACCTTAGTAAATCGCATTGTTTCCTAACATTTAATATTAGCAACTGTAATACATTCTAAATAAACTTTAAAAAAGATGTGCTGCATTAATAATATACTGAACCATATATCTGCTAAATAAAAACTGATGTTTCTTAATTTATTCAAAGAACTTCAAAGCCTCTTTCTCCAAATGTAATTAAGTGTTGGCTATTTATGTACTGAAATTTTGAGCTTTTGCTATACAATTACTGAGAAGCTGAAAGATATATAAAAACATGACCAGGACCTCTTATTTGCCTGATTTTTAAGACTACTTTTACTAGGTAACATGTATGGGACATTCCATACAGAATAAAGAGGTTTCACAAAGTGTCCAGATCCCTTGTCTTTTTGCATATGTTATTGCATTGTAGATTTAATTTTCAATGAATAAATATTGCCATTTTTTCTCATCAATTAATAATTAAAAACCCATAATGACAAAATGAAAACTTGTTTTTGAAAGGTTTGCAAACTTATTAAAAATAAAAAACTGAAATCCTCTATTTATAAAAGTGTTCAGACCTTTTGCTGTGGCACTTAAAATTGTCGTTAGGTGCATTCTGTTTACTTTACTTAAATGTGTCTAGAACTTATTTGAAGTCCACCTGTGGCAAAATGGATTGGACATTGTTTGTAAAGGCACACACATGCACATATATAATCCCAAGTCAGACTGTGTGTCAGGACATAAACCAAGCCACAAAGTCCAAGAAACTCTCTGTAGACCTTTGCATTAAAATTTTGGTAAGGCATAGATCAGGACAGGGGTTAAATCCAATTCTAAAGCACTGTGTATTCTCAGAAGCATAGTGGCTTCAAGAATTTTGAAATGGAAGAAGTCTGGAACTACTAGGACTCTTCCTAGAGTTTGCTGTACAGACAAACTGAGTAACCAGGCAAGAAGGGCCTTGGTCAGGGATAGGATGAGAGAACCTGTTGGAAGAACACTCATCTCAGCAGCACTCCACCATCAATCCATCACTTAGGCACATATGGCAGAATATGACAGCCTTTGACCCTGAGAGCATGAAGTAAAGGATTATCTGTTCCAATGAGGCAACTATTGAACTCTTTAGGCAGAACTCCAGAAACTACAGTTTGGTCCATAAGTATTTGACACAATTTTCATAATTTTGTTACTATACACCACCACAATGGATGATTTTAAATAAAGCAATCATTATGTGATTGATGTGCACACATTCAACTTTAATTTAAGGGGTTTACCAAAAATATTCTATGAACTGTCACTCATAAACGACTCATACGATATTTTTGGTAAACCCCTTAAATTAAAGGTAAAAGTGTATACTTCAATTACAAAATGATTGCTTTACTTCAAATCCATTGCGGTGGTGTACAGCACCAAAATTATGAAAACGGTGTCACTGTCCAAATACTTACGGACCTAACTGTATGTCTGGGGAAGACTAGGCTCTGCTCACTATCTGCCTAATTCCATCCCTATGGTGAAGCATGATGGTGGCAGTATCATGCTATGGGAGTGCTTATTAGTGAAAGGGACAGAGAGACTGGTCAAAATTAAAAGAAGGATTAATACAGTCACATACAGAACAAACACCTCTACAGTGCACATTACTTCAGACTGGTGCAACAGTTCATCTTTAAGCACAAAAATAGCCTGATGTATACAGTGAAGACAATGATGGAGTAGCTTCGGGACAAGTCTCTGACTGCCTCTGGGTGGCCCAGTCAAAACCTAGACTTAAACCCTAAAGAAAATCCTCGGAGAGACCTGAAGATGGCAGTTTACAGACACATCCCCATCCAGTCTAATGGAGGTTGAGAGGATCTACCAAGAAGTATGGGAAAACTGCCCAAATCCAGGTGTGCATACTTGTAAAGACTTGGATCTGTAATTGCTGCCAAAGGGGCTCCTACAAAGTCCTGAATAAGTGGCTGAACACTTACATGAATGAGGGATTTCAGTTTTTGATTTTTAATACATTTACTTTTTAAAAACATGTTTTGTTTTTGTCACTATGGGTTATTGAATGTAGACTGATAGGCAAAAATGGCAAATTTTTCCATTTAAAACTCCAAACTTTCCATTAAAATTAAATCTACAAAACAATACAGTGTGTAGAAAGACAAAAGATTTTAAAAGTTTCTGAATCCACTGTAAGTTGTAATTGTTAAAATGACAAATAACACTGAAAATTCTTCAATTCTAGTATTTAACAAAGCATTCTTATTTTATATTCCTTCAGACACACCACTTGATTGTGAAGTATCCACCTGGTCTTCATGGGGTCTATGTAAAGGAACATGTGGCCAGACGGGAACAAAGTACAGAACACGTTACATTCGCCTACATCCAGCCAACAATGGAGAGCCATGTCCAAACCTTGAAGATACCAAAGACTGTGACCCTGACAACTGTGTATCTTAGAAAACTACAAGACTGAATTATGGAGTTTCTGTATATTCATTTAACTGAATCATAGTAAAATAAGAGAAAAAAGAACAATGAACACAGTTGCAATTTAACTTATTTGCTATCTGGTAGACTCCCAGTGAAATATTCAAATCTAGACCTTTTTTTTATTAGCTCAGTGTTCCTTCCCATTTTTAAATAAGTATGTTTTATCTTTCTACCATACATAAAGAATTCCAACATACTGCTTAAATTGATTTCCCTTTAAGTCTGGGGAATGTCTCCCTCTTGTGACTATGCTGAAGTATGCATGAATGAAAGTTACTGGAAGTTGTGCTGTAAAACAGTAAAATAATAATACTTCTGGAAACAGAATTTCCACAAACAATAATAAAGAAATTGGTTTTAAATTAAGCAATGGAATGTTGTATTTGTAAATGCAAGAAAATATTAATTTGGGATCCAAAATGATTCACTCTCTATAATTGTGGAAAGTCCAAGCACCTGTACAACAGCCTATACACTGTACAACAACGAATCCCATTATGTCTCTCTCCACACTTGAATGTTACAACAGACACATTGGCATAAGTGCAATACATCCTTGTGGACAGAAATACCTGTACATTGGGCATACTGTATACATAGTTCTAAGTCTTGCAGTTATGTCATAATTTGCTTTTTCGGACTACATACATATTACTGCTGGTACAAGTAAATTACCAAATAAGATAAATAATGTTCAATCCCTCTATCTATTATTTATTGTGACTACAAGGGGGGACTGTTGAGTAGACCACTAGCCAAGAACAACAAAGAAGCCTAGGTATGCAAAAAACGTTCTCTAGTGGAGATAAAACAAATATGCAATGGGGATAGGTAATATTTTTAAAAGTCAAATAATATGCAATTGCAATAAAATAAAGAAACCCTAAAACATGGCTCTCCTTCACAATAATGGGCCCCTGCCTGTTTATGGGGTGGCTGCAACTCTAAGATAAGTATTCTTTAATATCGTTCCTTGATTACATCTGGGTCAAAGCTTGAACCTTCTCTAGAATCATATCTAGCACAGATAACAAGTAATTTTTCCAAAGTTTCCTCAGGCTGTTTCTGCAATACTGCATAACCTGCTGAGGCTTGGTAACATAACACAAGAAGTTATGAATGAGGCAGTAAGCCTCCTTGTTGCCACATAATATTCCCAGAAGTTATTTCTGAGTCTCCTTTGATTTTATAGAGAAGTAGTGTTCCTGCCAGGACAAGTTAGGCTTACCATCCTTTCTGGGAAAGGGTCCCAAAATGATCAAGCAGTCTTAATCAGGTCCAAGTTTTTGCTCTCCAAGTGGTGGCTGTTTAACACAGTGGCTAATGCTGGTGCCTCATAGTTCTAGAGCCCTGACTTTTTTGCATGTTAGCAAAGGTTCTTCCATGTATTCTGGCGTCATTCTATACCCTAAAGATTTGTCAGGCAGGTAGATTGATGATTCTAAAACTGCCACAATATCAGTGTAGGTGTGTATGTAAGTGTGAACTGCAATGGTCTGGTACCCTATCCAGTGTTGCTTTAATAGTCTGGAACCTCCCTGCTGGAACTTAAAACATGACTAAGCGGGATGAACATGCATGTGAAGAAGATAGGGTCCAAGAAATCAACACTATTTTTGATCAGTATGAACAAAACAGAGGAAAAAAGAGCTGCAATTGTCAAATATCTGCTGAAAAAACAATCATGCATGCAAAAGTTGCTGCATGGAAAACTGCCAGCCTCCCACAACCAATGTACCAGAACATTTTTAACGATACACTGAGAGAACCTACGGTTCCCACCTGCCTCAAAAGTGCCCAAAGAAATAAAGTGACAACACAAAGGCTTCATATACAGGTATTTCTCTTTCCTATCTATTCATATGTCTTTGACCATTTACCTATCACCAGAATGATATTTGTTAGTTAAGTAAATGATTTATATATGCATGAAAATGAATAAGGTAACTCAAATGTGTATTTTCAATATTTCCTAAAGGGTAAATACAGCAGCTAATTTTAGTATAATGTAGTATAAAACCCAATTTCATCTTAAAGAAGTTTTGAAAAAGAGCCAGTTAGCTTTTATATGGTTAAATATGCTATAAAATCTACAGTAACTAGTGTTATCTTTAGAGGAATACTGTAAAATTTACAGTGAACGTTATATTGTGGACATATTAGCACTATAACTACTGCTTAAAATTAAGACATACTACCATATATGCAGTATAAAAAGCTCTATTCTATATAATAATTTACACTTAATATAATAATGTACCTTCTATTTGACCAAGAAAAAGTGATAAAATGAATACTTATGTAATCAATGGTCAGGTGTTAGCTTCCCACAGATCGCTTTGTTATCACAGAAACAAACTGCACATGTTTTCCTACACTTAGGGTTTCTGCATTTCGTAAGTACTTCTTGTTTAGTGTATAGCAGCATTTTCCACCATGTATTTAGAAAGCTACATTAAAACTAGTCTAATAAAAGTTGCACTAATATTAGTGCTTTTCAGTACATCTTCATTTGGGATGTTCTTTCACTTGGGGGAGCGAGAAGAAAAATGCATCATTGAAGATATTCCAGATGATACTCTAGTATCAGGTGAGTTTGAAACAAATGAAAGATTCTCACATACATATGTGCCAAGTAATATCATTTTTTACTGTCACACACTCTTGCAGTTTCTGCTAGAATGCTTATATTTTAACACCGTATTAAAAAAGGAAAAAAAAGTTAAATGGCAAAAATAGTAAATAATAAAACATATTACATACACCTTCTTCTTAAAATACAATATTTATTATCATTATTCAACAACTATAAACATAAATAAATCACTGCACTTTAGGTTAAATATGGAGAATTGCTGTTTACTTTTTCTTATAGATGTTTTTCCTATTTGCAAAGCTGTTCTAGTTTCAGTCATATTTTCACTGATTTAACTTGTAAAAACAATGTAGTGGCAATATAAAGATTCCTTTGTATTTAAAATTCAGTGGCTATCAGGTGACTCTATTAGTTCTGCGTTCTATGCCAATGTGGAATCCTGCACATAGGTTGCTGGCAATAAAAAAAAAGTAAAAAGATTATAGGATTTAAAATAATATAGCAAATGGAACTCAAGTCTAGTTGTATTACTTACCATTTGTATTATCAATCAAAATGTTCCTTCAGTTTATTAGCACAATTCAGAAGTTCAAACAGTATTATCTTTCAAAAAATCATGTTTATTGAGTGATGCCATATTAAAATGTAATAGATGCTATAAAATATAGAAATGTTGGTTACTGCGAAAATTTACTGAATTTAAATTTTAAATTAAAATTTATATTGTAAAATACTATAATCATATGCTAATATAATGTAAAGAAAATACAGTATTAACTGGTATTTGTGTTAAGCATTGAATTAACAGAAGAAGAACAACATAAAACTAAAAGAAAACCACAGCTGTAGGTAGCCTTGTTTAAAGGCGTGACTGTTAACAACCATTCGTGAATCCTCATAAATAAGTCAGTATTTTAAATAAACTGCTGGAGGTACAACATTATGCAGGTTTAGCAATGATCATGCTTTATAATGACACAACAATATCCTAAAATGAGATTAGGTAGCATCCTGTTTTCTATTATTTTGTCAAGTTTAACTTGTTTTTGGCAACATTTTTCAAACCAGCATAATTTCTTCCAGAGATTTTCCTTAAGTTGTCTGAATTAAATACTTAAAAATATTTTTATTACAGGACACTATATTTGTTAAATAATTTTCTTAATTTATTTTCTGTCAAATGTGTAAGATATACTATGATGTTCAAAAAATCATTTTACATTAAACTACAGTTTTAATCAACCATAATAAAATAATGCCAGGTTAATATTTATATAAAACTTATGTTTAGGCTATTTTCATGTGGAGCAATTGGATGCCAATAAACAGAACTTTCACTCCTCCAAATCAACATTGGGCATGGTTTTAACAGTTCGAGATCCAAACCATGATGTAAGTTAAATACTGTATACATGGTATGTATTTACTAATAAAATGTGCAATTTCTGTGCTTGTTTTATTAATGATGAAGGTCTCCAACCCTCCCTTTTCATCAATTTAGATTTAGTTCACTAAAATTATTGGCTTGATATGCCTGCAAAACAACATTTAAAAAAATGTACCTTTATAAATGTATATATCTATATATAGATTATCAGCAACTCTTGTAAACATTTTTTAGCATTTAGCCAACAAAAGGCACATACTATTAAAAAAAATGGCATTTAATTAAAAGACTGTTGCCTAATCATTTTTCCTGGAAACTGAAATAACTGTCTAGATTAACAAAGCTTTCAAATGATAGAGGCAGGCTCTTTTTTAAAAAAAAAAACAATAACATTTCAGCTCTGTCACAGATCAGTCTGGTTCTTCTCTTATCTATAACTCTTGAAGGTGCACGAAAAAACATTCATTATTCAAAGTGGTATATACTATAGTGATGAAAAAAGCTTTTGTGTTAAAGAAGCCAAGGAAGCAATCTAACTATACTGTTTGCCCTGGAATGTCAGGATACTGTACTGGGTCAAAGAGATACATTATGTTCAGCACTTCCAGTTCTAGTTTATTACCATGTGTACATAGCAGAATAAAAGTCTTACTTATTATCTTCACAGAATAGTGACAGCAATACAGTACCAACAAAATACATACATACATATGAACATTTTTACTGTGTGTTTTTTCAATATGTTTACTTTTCTTTGGTCACAGACCAGTCAGTGTATCTGCAAAACACAATGTGTTTATGAGTTGTGCACTCTTGCCTAAAAGATGCAGGTGAAAACTACTTTACAGATTTTATCAATTGAAAATATATTTTTATTTGAACATTTCAGATTGTCATCAGCAAGTTACATGGGTTTCAAGGTAAATTCACCTTTACTTCTCATTCTTCAGGCAGTTATTACATTTGCTTGAAATCCAACTCTACTAGGTTAACAGTTTTTGCTGGGAATGAAATGGTAAGCTTTACTTTGAACTTTTTGTTTTAATTTAAAGGAAATGACTTTATAATATATAGACAATATAGTAAATGTTTTTGTTAGGCTATATGTGTTTATACTTCAAAATTAAACCTTCATAGAATAATCATTGTCCAGCCATAAGGAGAATACTATAGTAATAATACTTTGATTACGTTATCAAATATACCATATGTAATTTTGTTCAACAGGTCACTCTAAAGCATACTTGATGAGGACACCCTGGAGTGTAGGACATTTGCTAATGATAATCATGAATACTGGTATTACAAGCCAAAAATGTACATTATATAGTGTGAACGAGACCATTCTCATCTTACTTACAAAACATTATTGTGCTATGTATGATAACTTTTTTAAAACACTTTCGTTACTTATTGTTTTAAAAGGAAAGAGCATGCTATTTTTCTTTAGGAGACTAAATTCCTTTAATGGGGGTAGTAAAAGACTATACTATACATTTTCTGTAACTCTGTGATGGCCAGTGTGATTTTCTATTATTAAAAGGGCAAGCTCAGTTATAGGATACACTCTGGACAAACTGGATGTTGTAGAGAAGGATAGAATTAAAACAAAACTGAGTGCCATTATGAAAAATGCTACACATCCTCTCCATGAAACACTAACACTAGTACTTTATGCCAATGATTTATTCAGCAGAAGTGTGTCAAGAAATGCTACCTATCTATTTATATATTTATTTAAAGAGCTTCTGTAAAAAATCTATCTGTCTATCTACCTATATATCTATAAAAAGCTGGGATACTGTATGTTACAAATGTTTTTATTATTTCTTTCATTTATTTAATTCTATAGAGAGTTCATCTTGATATTCAAATTGGCAAGTATGAAATTGGAGAATCTGTCCCTGGAACGAAAGATGCAATGCATAATGCAAGGGATGATATGCAGCACATTCTTGAGCAGCTTCAACAAATCAACAAGCAGCAGAATTACCAGAGGGTATGACCAATAGATCAATGTAGATCAATGTAGAAGATGTAACTGCCTATGTAATTTAAAAGATAAATTTGGCATTTTTCAATTCAGTTATTTTTTCACAATTATGGTATAAAATAATTTTCCATTTGAAATTGTATTTTTAAGCTAAAACTTTTATATAAATTTAAATAAATGTACTGTGCCTGTTCTTGCAGTTTAAAATGAAGTCTACAGAGCAATAACGTAAATGTGAAATCAAGAGGCTGTCAATTTACTGTCATGGGTGGAGTTTTCATATAATTAATGAAGTACCATGGCACAAATCTGAGAATATGTCTAAAATTGTTTAGCACCACCTTCCCATTCTGCAAAAGCCCTTTGAATATATGTGTATCCAAATGAGTAAAAAAAGAAAATAAATGATTACACTTTCCTTTTATAACTTTTGGTAACTGCAATGCCTTGAAGTCAGGATTGATGCATGAAAAAACGAGCAAGGGGCATTGTGTATTGGATGTAGAGGGTAAGATGCAATTAATACAATTCCACATTTTCAATTCATAACAAACATGCCTAAGAGTGCAAATGTAACAGATCAGAATTAAAAGAAAGCAACTATGTGTAGTGCCAACCATGCTTGAAGGTATGGCTTTCAGTTAATACTGGCCAATATTGATTTTTTGGACCTATAATGATAGTGGTATATGGGCAGCAAAGATAGACAACAATAATGCTGCTGTGTTTAAGTATAATTTTCCTAGAAAAAAACATGCATGAAATAAAAGATATAAAAGTTACTGTATATAACATTTTCACTTAAAATTTTAATCTAAAATGTAAATAGATTAAAAAACAGTTATTAATAACACTCACTGCAAAAACTGTAAAGGTCTTAAGAAAACAGTTTCACAATATTGAAAAGTGGTGCACATTTTAACATGAACCTCATGAAAATGTAGCACTAAAAGAGTAAAAGAATAATTTTATGCATCTTGTGTAAAAATTAACCTTATTGTATAAAAGACTCACTTGGTTAATGGTAATTTGACCAATTACAAGAACTGATTTTCTTAGACCCTGCTTTTCTAAGCTTTGTAGTAATTTAGTTGTAGTGCTCCTTTATGCAAGGTATTACAATAGTTGAACTTTTTTTTGGAAAGTTCCTGCAAACAGAGTGCAGCAAGGCAGATTTCACCAGCGAGAGAGAAGAATAGAATATTAGACTTTAAATTAAAGAAAGCAGAGTAACAAACTAAGTAAAAGGAATCAGACAAGTCATCCTGCACAATTAGACAAACAAGAAATGCTACTTTAATTATTTTAGACATTTTTAGTTTGTCCTTTAATTGAAACAGACAAAGTTGGTCTGAGTTTGGATGGTGAGCAAGCTTTTGTTAAGTACAGCCACTAACATTTACAAATAGAAAAATAAAATTGAAATTAATGCTTTACAAACAATAGGCTTGTTAGCTTAACAGCAACATCTGTCTATTTTACCTGTAAACATATTAAGCATGTTAGCTTTATATCTTCATGATAAACATCTCATAAACATTTAATAGATTTGCAGCTTTTTAAAGGGTTTCTACTGTGTTTATACTTTGGGTGTGTTATATGGTACAAGTGCTGGAAAGAAATAAGTATGGCATAATTAAAATGGTAATCTATATTTATAATTACACATTAACAATTAGGAATGTCTAGCTAGTACAATATAAAAAAAAACAAACTAATACATAACACTATATTAAACGTATATTTTAACAGCAAACAATCTGCAGTGCAATTAATAATTAAAAATGATTAAAGCTGTAAGTGTATGTCACAATACAAATTAATTGAAACTAATTCCTGAGAATATGTTTTGTTTTTGTTACACAAATGGTAAAAAATACCTTTGTATAAATTGTGCTTTGTTTTAGATAAGTACTGTATATTACAGAAAAAATTTAAAAATAACTTTTAATTATGTGAAGAATTTTATTTTTTTATGCCATATGTATTTTGGATATTTTCTGTACATACAGATTATAGTATTTCCTAAGGAAATTTTATTTATTTTATTATTGTATGGTCACTGAACAATAAGCCTAAAAAAATGTATTTTGCTATTAAAAAATGAATGGGTAACATCTGTCGTCTATAGTTTAATTAAAAAAATACCAAAGTTCACATTTTAGTATAGAACCTGACGTTTATACGCATCTGCTCATGCAGATATAGGAAAAATACTGGAATCGGTATCTGTCAATTCAGTAACATGAAATTATTGATCGGTATCGGACATAAAAATATCTGATTGAAGCATTTTCATTTGAGACCCTGTGGTAAAGCAGGGTCCGCATCCGAGAAATGTGGCTGTTTTAATAAATAGATAGTTCTAATTGCCGCACTCGCGTCTTTGTGTCAGGGTGTGGTAGTGAGGCGAGAGCAATTCCCTTGTGCGCTGCAGGAGCGGATGGCTCTGCACTTAGTGCACAGGCACAGGATCGCCCGCAACTCTAATTGGTGCCATGAGCTGCTGATTGCCGCAGCTGTGCCATTTTTCCATTTCAAAAGGGGGTGCAAGAGAAAAGAAAGCAGATCGGAGGTCGAGAGAAAAACAGTCTGGCCTGTAACTA
The DNA here is from genome assembly GCF_016835505.1 of Polypterus senegalus. Classification (NCBI taxonomy): domain Eukaryota; kingdom Metazoa; phylum Chordata; class Cladistia; order Polypteriformes; family Polypteridae; genus Polypterus; species Polypterus senegalus. The sequence goes on from NC_053157.1 coordinate 187,109,787, forward strand.
AGAAAAGAGAGAATGAACAAGAGAACGAAAAGAGAATGGAAGTTAAGGGAAGACAGAGAAGAAGGCAGGAAGAAGAAGGAGCCAGTGCAAGCGAGCTCAAGAGCAGGAGAAGACAGGCAGATGGGAAGGACAGCCTCTTGACAGGAGTGAGTATCCGATGCCCAGGGGCTGAAGGAGTGATCACTCTGGCTGAGAAACAAAGGGAGCCACAGTGACGTGCGTAGAAAGGGACAATTCGCTGTCTAATTCGGGGAAGGCAGCAGAGGTCGAGAAGGTTCAGATTGAGAGTCCTAATGTAGGCACCATGGCCTTTGTGGACCCGAAACTATGTCCGGAGTGGGAGTCTTGCTATAGCCATGGAACGGGATGGACTTGGACCTCTGCGAGGTTGGCTCTGTCTGTTGGCAGGACGACTCCTCTGCTGTGAGACCTTTATGGGATAAGCAGAGGAGACGTCAGGTTTAAGAAGGATGCACCAGACTTTTAGAAAAAAGCAGTTTCCTGCTATAATGGTTTTTAGCCTTATTTTTAATGGATTTATTTATTTGAATTTTAACCTTTACTCACTTCTTTTATGAATTACTTATTTATGGAACTTTGCACTGCGCAGTTTTTGGGGCACTGTTTTCATTTAATAAAAGCACTCAGCATTGTTTCACCTTACACTTGCTTTATGTGGTACTCTCATTTGTTGGACTCATCCCTCAGAAACATTATCGTGGTGACGGATTCAAGAGGCTCCAGGTGATACCCGATAGCGTGGCGATAGCGTGGGGCCAACCCACACCCTCACAAACTCTTGTAATTGTCTAGCACATACATTTTTTAATACTCAGATCTTTACTGTCATTGTGCATATAAGTCAAGTGGAGTTGGTTTTCAGTCCTGAGATAATCCAATAAAACAGGCTTTGCTTTGAAGAGCTTCAATATTATAAAATTGGCGGAGGCCCTAATAAAACTGATACATTGGTAAAAGCCTAATCTTATCACTGCCCAATATTATCAATCTGTCCCAAGTAGCTTTTATGTAGAATGTGACAAGCCCAACTGAAAATTTACAGAAAGCTGTTTGTGGCACTTACTGTTTCAAGGACTACCACTTGCAATCTAGAATGAAAAGGAAATGTATTTGTGATCACCTGTTTCTGCAGTTTATTACAGTCCTCAGGCTAAGTCATGTATTTCTTTGGAGTTTGCATGTTCTCCCAGAGGTAGCTTGGGGTTTACCTCTATAGACCCAAAGTCATTCACATTAAGTGAAATGGTGATTTCAAATTAGTAGAAGAGTGTGTGTGCTTGTGTCTGTCAGTGGGTATAAAATGACAGTTAATTTGTTTAAATCCTGATAAAAATGTTATAGTAAGTACTGTATTCAAATTACTTGCAATATAACAATGGCAAATGTATACTTTTATGTGTACTGTATATAAAATCGGCTACAGGAATAAATGTCCCTTGTGGTGAAACATGGCTGTGGGGAAAGATAGGCAATGAGATGAAGTGTACAGTTGGACTTCTTTTAATGTGGCAGAATCTCACAAAGATATCACAAACAACATAGATACACTTTACATTATGTGTGTAAACTTAATACATGAAAACACTCTTGGCTTGAAAACTGACATTTTCGGTAAGTTTTAAGGCTTATTTTTCATGTTTGCATCAATGTCCCGTAAGCTGCATTTTATTCTTTAAAACAGGCATGGTGTTCTTTTATGAAATACTTCCCTTTGCACATTATTGAATACTATAATTGTGATAGAATACTTTTACTTGAAAAGTACAAAACATATGTTTTGAATATCTAAATATATATTTTGTTATGACTTACTTCTGCACCTATGTAAGAATGGAAATCAGAATGTGTATGAAGAAATAATTATATATTATTCAATGTGTACTTAGAATCAAATAACAGAAAGTCTCCATGCTGAGAAGGGATGGGCAATATGGACTTAAATTGATATTGTGATTATTTTGAAACAAAATGTTATATTCAATATTTCTCAATATGTTCTCAAAACACCTTAATGATTTACAATTAACACCATATATACCATAAACCTAGTGTATTTGCTCACAATAATAGTATGAAATATTAGCAAAGAAAGCAGTTTTTCACTCAAAATGTAACAGTTTCAAGTATAGCTATGCCTCACAAAACACCTCAAATAGCAAATATGTTTCCAACCATTTTTATTTTATGTTTCCTCTACTTACCTTTGACTTTCCATTGTAGTTATAGTGGTCAAGACCTTGTTCGCCTTGCTGGCATCTGTGTCTGCCAGTAACTAAACATTGTTCTCTCTCTCTGTTTGACCATTTTATATAAGGAAAGACAAAGCTCTTAATTCATTACCTCACAAATCACAGATCATAATACATGTACTCATACTGTATATACTGTACATATAAACAGAACATTTAAACTACACAGAATGATGAGTAAAGTTCATTACCTTTATAGTGCTTTTGACAACTAAAGTGAAAAAAGTTTTGAAAAATGATCAACCAGTTCTTGAAACAGAATTACAAAACAAATCTAACAATTAATATAACCTGTTGTAAAATAATTTACCTTTATCTAGAAAGGCACATGAAAAAATGTCATACTCCATATGCTCCACATAAATGGATATTTACTAGATACAGTATAATTAAACATAAACATGATAAACATCTTACAGACACAGCTATTCTTTTGAAACACTTTTGTTCTTTTAACTCTATATACAGTACTTATGTTTGATCACTTATACACACAACCTGGGAAATGTTATAAGTTAAACATCGTATGGGAGTAAAATGCTCTTTGTTAAAATGACAACATACAAAATACAATAAGTACACAAAAAAAAAACAAAAGTCTAAACGAGAAGAGATAATACAGTACTGTAACTTATTCATTCAGGACAGACTTTCTCCCAGTCTTTAGGAAGCTCAGTTCACCTGCTAAACAAAACTATAAACTCAAAATGAAAATAAAATGGCTGGTAATGCTGTTTACCCCATAACTGATACATGAACATTGAAGAAAAAAGAACAAAATCAATTTAGAAAGACTGCAGCTTTTATTTCCACTTGTAACATTTCAATAGAGGATTATGTGTGAAATTAATGGATCACAACAGATGCCTTACTTTAGGTGTGATGTGAATTATTGGCTTATTGTAGTTACCTGAACACTGACAAAGTAGGATTATTTTCTGGGGTGCAATTTAAGTAAGCAAAAGTATGTTTTACAATGCATTTAGATACTGCTGCTCTTATCCCATCACCACTGTTGTTTGTTGTCTCATAACTATGCAACTGATGGAGCTTTGCTAAGCAATGGTCCTTTTTGCCATGGAAGCAGAGGAGCACATTACAGAAGAGAACATTAGATGTCTGAATTGCCTTTTCATATGCAGTAACATGTTTAATCTTTAGATGCTGTACTGCTTGAACTATCATCCCTGAAAATCAAACCATTTGCAGCACTAAGCCTACCTGTTCTAAACTCTTTCTTTTTGGATCCTCGCTCTATTTTTTTTAAGATCAACACTGATAGGCTACACGGGTGGAGTTGACATAAATACAGTTAAAAAGAGCAGTGGAAACTTCAGATTTTATTTAATATTCAGAAGAAGTTGGAGAAAATCAAATAGCAGTGATGAACATCATGATACTGGTTTTTCCATATTAACTTGTATTAAATATCCAATCAAATCAAAAATTTGATATATTACCCAGCCCTAATGAAAAAAAAGGAAAAAAAAGAAGCATTTCAAGCATAAGGATTAAAGAAGCCAATAGAAAATAGAAATAAAACAATCATCTTCACCTGTCTATACAAATGCACACCAGACTATTTTATATGGTGCTTTACTGGATCACATTACAGTATAAGCCAACTTCTGAAGTTCTGTAAAGAAATTATATTAACTTACTACAGTATTTTTTCTTGGTAGGAACGGGAAGAAACCTTTCGACAAATAAGCGAGAGCACCAACAGCAATATTTTGTGGTGGGCAGCTGTTCAGACCACTATACTTCTCATAGTTGGAATCTGGCAAACAAAGCAACTGAAAGACTTTCTTATTGAAAAAAAGCTTGTGTAAGTGTAAAAGTTCGGGTACAATACTTTAATGAAAACATACTACAAATTTCATCATTTAATCTGGACTGTGTCCCTAAAAACAAACTACAGTATTTTAGCACTTGTGTTAAGTACATTTAAAATAAATAGTTAAAATGTAAAGAAAAATAAAAAATAAATAAAAAAATAACCATATACATTTCAAGAGAATATTATTGTGTACACATTTTTCTGCTCTGTCTTTATGGAAGTAATGTGGTATATTGATTTGTCCTGTTGCCTCAAAGCTCCAGGAACTTGGGTTGAATTTCCAGTAACATCTATCTGGAGTTTGCTTCTTCTCTGTGTATGAGTTTTGTATGCATACTATGATGATTTTCTAAACATATCTAAATGATTAAAATTATATTTTAACTGGCAGCTCTGAATAGTCTAAGTGAGGTCTCTGTGTGTCAGAATATCTTACTGTGGGCAGGTAACAACTAAGTTTGATTCCTGTCTTGATCATGATTTTGTCAAGATATGCCTTGTTATTGTCACCCTACTTAATATTCAATTGAATATGAATTGATAGTCAAAGAGTATGCTGTTGTTCATTTTGCTATCTATGATTACATTACACCAACTTAGACACACGACTGCTTCATATCTTTCTTGATGTGGTTGTTTATGGCAATGTCATACATTTTTGGAAAAGACCAAAAACAAAGTTTAAATAAAACAATTATTTTTATATAATGCCTTTTATCACAGATTCATTATCACAAAATGATTCATTAAACTTTCAGAGCAGCATTAGATGACAAAGGGTGATGTGAAAACGAGCAAACGTTAGTTAAAGTAGTAAGAATTAAGTAAAGAGTTTTATCTAGCAACCAAAATATTATGGCTAAAGAAAATATATTTGCTGAAAAACAATGAGTAAAGATGCCTAATTAGTCTGGGGCACTTACACAAAAAGACTGACCAATCATCACAAATTTATAATAATAAACCTTTCTGTTGCATCATAAAAATATACAATGAAAAATATCTAGGCAGGTGTTGGCTTCCTTCATAGACAGTTATGACTGACATTGTGCTAGCAATTTTAGTGCAATTAGGAACTGATCAGCTTTAATCAGCATTGATCAAGATAGTCCTCTGCAATTTTATAAGCTATACTAATATAACAGCTGTTATGTTCTACTTACACTTTTGGATTTCTTTATCATTTTCTCTCCACTAATTGCCATTTTTTCTATAATAACAAATAAAAGCTGCTGGGAGCTCCAGCTTTCAGTACTGAAATAGTTTAGATGTGTACCTCAGCAATACAATCTGACCTGGCACAGGTTATATTGGATTGTGAAAAAAAGGACAGAAAAAAATGCCATCAGGAACATCTGTATGGAGACATAAAACTGTAGCTTTACCACTGGCTGAGACCAGCATGTGCTCTTTATGGTCACAGGTGCTTTCCAACAGTTCTAATTCAGATTTACTGAAATGTTTAATGATATACACCTTTTATTGCACATATTTGTCATGCTGGAGATTTTAAGAAACTGGAAAAATCTACAGACATTTTACATTTACTGCGCAGAAAATAAAGATCCTATGCCTTTACCTCTGAAACTAGACATTAAGCCTGTTACAATAACGGGTGCTAGAACAGTATATTAAATGGCAAGGGACCTTGTATGTGGCTGTAATATGTATCACTGTATTGTGTGCCTTTAATGTTCTCTCTCAGTAATACTGGTTTGTATTTCCGTAAAAATGTCTGTAATTTTGTCTGACAGTAATACAGTGGAACCTCGGTTCACGACCATAATTCGTTCCAAAACTCTGGTTGTAACCCGATTTGGTCATGAACCGAAGTAATTTCCTCCATAGGATTGTATGTAAATACAATTAATCCGTTCCAGACCATATGAACTGTATGTAAATATGTATTTTTTTAAGTTTTTAAGCACAAATATTGTTAATTATACCACTGAATGCACAGCGTAATAGTAAACTAAATGTAAAAACATTGAATAACACTAAGAAAACCTTGAACAACAGAGAAAACTAACACTGCAAGTGTTTGCGCTATAGCCTTACAACCCGCTCTCTAAAAACATTTTTTTTTAATGAGTTTTAAACACAGGGAAAAAAAAATGAATATTTGAAAAATCCATGATTTAATAAACAACCAAGAAAAGTAACATTGCAACAATGCATGCGCGCGCCTGTGTGTGTGTGTCTCTCTCGCGGGCCTGCGTGTGTGTGTCTGTCTCTCGCGTGTGTGTGTGTGTCTCTCTTAAGCGTGTGCCTCTGTGTCTGTGTCTCTCTTGCCTGTGTGTGTGTGTGTGTCTGTCTCGTGCCTGTGTGTGTGTCTGTCTCGCGCGCCTATGTGTGTATGTCTGTCTGTCTCGTGCGCGCCTGTGTGTGAGTGTCTGTCTCACGCACGTCTGTGTGTGTGTCTGTCTCGCACGCACCTGTGTGTGCATCTGTCTCGCGCGCGCCTGTGTGTGTGCCTTTCTCACGCGCCTGTGTGTGTGTCTGTGTCTCTCTCGCGCACGCACCTGTGTGTGTCTCTGTCTCTGCACACACAGTCGCGAGCCTGTGTGTGTGTGTGTGTCTCTCGTGCACGCACCTGTGTGTGTGTCTCTCTCTCTACACACAAAGGGAATGCACAGAAAGAGACTGAACACGTGCCGTGTGGCCCCACGCATGCGCACTTCACCAGAAGACACACACACGGACACCTGGACGCACACAGGGGTTTTATTAAAGAAAATGCTTTCATCAGAAATAGTGCTACTGTATAAATAAGCCTCCTCTGCACATAATATTTCAGATTTCATTTAACCTGGATGACCCTTGACTTCTATAGTTTACACATGCCATTTAACCTAACATCAACTAACTTTCTTAGTCTTTTCTGAACATGGTTTGTTTGAGGTTAGTGATGTATCTCTTAACATTTTCAAATGTTTTCCATAAGATGTTTCCACTGACTCCAGATCTCCCATCATGTGATATCTTTTATAATGAATTTGCCAGTTGCATTTCCAGTCCTGAATTTAGTCCAGGTCATGCAGCAGTGAATTGAATGTATATTTTTTAGTAATAACTAAGATCAGACATTGCTATTTATAACAAAATAACTACTAAATTATTATTTTGTGATGAAGGCAGAAACTCCAAACATTTTTTACGTTAAACTTGTACCACTTGTATTCTCTTATATTATCCAATATGTGCCTCACTTAAGACCCAATAAGGAATTCTCAGGCAACTGCCTCATAAAATTTGGGATTCCCCTGCTCTAAGACCTTGATGGAATATATTCATATGCAAGTAAAATTCCGTTACAACAAATATCTTTACAAAGAAATTTTCATTACAACGAAGTATTTTTATTGTCCCGACAGTTTTGCCATATGACACGAGTCTATCCAAATTTCGTTACTACGAAGTACATTTAGCAAATACTTTCATTACAACGAAGTGACCTTGAAATGCTTGAATGAATCTTCCACAGAGCAGTTAGTTCTGTGGTCGCAGCTCAGCTGTGCACAACAATCTCCAAACAGAAATATTATAAAAAAATCTTTCTTCTGACTTTCCCCATACTGCTTTTTTGCTGTTTTTGTTTTTAGTGGTTTTCAGTAATAGCTTTTGCTTATCGCTCGTCAACATTTGAAAAACATCCATTGGAACTGAAATCATTGTCACCCTCTTACAGAAACAGCAGACATGAAAAAACTGTAAAAGTTGATATTAGAAAAAAAAACTTTTAGTTTTTGCAGCTCTCGTTTGCGGCAAAAAGAAAAAAGACGTTGCCAGTGAATTCAGAATTTTGCCATCGACACTGTCAACTTTCTTGAAAGACCAAGCAAAAAAAGAAGAAAAATCTTGGGTTGCAAATGTATGAGAACTGCTGCATTTGAAGACATTGAAAAAGCAGTTTTTATGTGGTTCAGTGATGCTCGTTCAAGAAACGTTCCTATTAATGTGGCACTCATTCAAGAAAATGTGAGGTTTCTAAATTCTCTTGGGACCTCCCCCAACTGGACAACACACCGAAGAGCGCCCCGAAGTTCGATCACCGCAGCTGTGGAAGACTGTTTATCTGTTGCTGGGGCAAACATAAAAGATCTCGATTGGTGATGCAAGGAACATTGTAAATGCAGGGAACAGGATTACTTGGCCACTAACCTATCCACAACCCTGTCTGACTGCTGTGTCTGTTTATTGGAGAGTGGCAGATGCCACTACAATAAATAACCGTGCTGTTCCTGTTTCAAGCTGAATAAAGAGACTCAGCCTCGTGTTTTGGGGTGTAAGACAGGGACTTATAGCACGACCACACAATCTTTTAGGATTTGCTTCTGAGGCGCTTCACTGCAGTGCTGTGAGCCTGCTGTTGCCCTGCCCCGGCAATAGACAAACATTTCCACAGACGCGGCAATCATGCTTCAGGACGCACTTCAGCGTGACGTTCACATTGGGTGGTGGGAGGGGGGATCCGAAAAGAGTACAGAAACCTCACAATATGAAGAAAAAGAAAAGGATGATTCGGCTTCTGATTTATAACTGTGCTCCCCACAACATGCTTCTGCATTTAGATAATGTTAGCGTTCAATTCCTCCCACCCAATTGCACAGCAGTGCTTCAGCCATTGGGTTTGGGCATCATTTGCACCCTCAAAGTGTATTATCGCAAGGAAATGCAGAGAAAATTCTCGTCAGTATAACTTGTAGACAGGAGAAGATTAAAATTAAATGAGAAAGAAAATAATTCTATCTGGGGTGACACATTGGAAATCACTGCAGAAGGAACAATCTACTGTGCTGTCATACTTTAAATTGCTAGCATATTCTGTGATCCTGAGCAAGTCACTTGACCTGCCTGTGCTCCAATTGGAAGACCAATAGTAACATACAGTAAACAATTGTATCATAAATTGGATAAAGGCGTCAGTCAAATAAGTAAATATAAATATTATTAATTATCTTATTCAACTGATAGAATCATAACTCACCTACCACCACACATTGGGAAAAGAATATACTTTTACTTTTTAGAAAAATAAAATTAACTTTATTAGAAACTGTCTACATTTTGTTTAGAATTTGGCAGATACTTATTAATGTTGCCCTTTATTAATTAAGCATGCTGAATCTTGAAAACCGTAAGGTACCTCAATATCTATGATTAACTCATTCATACTTGGTGTCTTTGTTTCTTTTAGTCTAGATGAGGGAATCATCTGGACCTGATTTGAAAATGAAGAGTCATTTAAGTTAAAGCTACTTCATTTTTGTCATTCATCAACCAATTGTCTGACATATTCTACCTCTTATTATTAAGCAGAAACTTTACATAAACACTATTTTACATAAAGTGTAATTGATACAGAGAGCAAAGACTTCAAGGCAGGAAGCATCCCAGAATAGTACCCTGGTACACAAAAAGCATTGCACAAGCATAACATACAGAAGTTTGCAACCGAATGATTTAACACTACATATGTTTAGAAACTGGGATGTGAGAAGCTTCAGAGGAATCCCACATGTAATCTCCAGAGCTAAGGCACCAGAGTCACCACCCAGGTTCGCTCCATTTACTTTGTGGCATTCAAGTTTAATGGCACTTTCCAAAAGGGAAAGTGTAGATGTGGAAACTCAACACTAAACCAATAGATTTATTATTTGTGATGCAGACTCTTGAAAAATTATCCATCCTGATTCATCTTTTTCATATCTTTTGAAAAGCTCTCTAATTTAAAGTATACACCAACAATATACAAATCCCAAATACAGCTCTAGATAGACTGAGCATATTGTTGAGAACTTTCTTTGAGTCTTTTCATTATTGGCATCACTGAGACATGGTGTGAAACAGAATTGCCAAACATCTAACTTTAGAAGCAAGGATAAAGGCACCTCACCAAAATATTGTGCCGTACTGTATATATGTTATTTGTTAATAGTTGTAGTTACACTCAACTTAAGGCTACATGGTTAACTGTGCAGCTTGAGAAAAGCAGAACCCCCTCCATCCACACACGGGATATTTTCACTTCCCTAACCTCTCTATCTCTCTCTCTCTCATACAAAGCTGCCTAAACCTACATACCGAAAAAGGAGAAACCGAACATGGAGTGCGATGGTGGAACGCCGCTGCACACGTTCGCGCGCGTCATTCCTCTTCGGGTTTACCGATTAAACTAACAGGTACGTCGATTTGATGAGGTTGGAGTTATTATGTGTATAAAACACTACACCTTTAGATCGGGAGAGGAAATTACGTGGCCTCAACATAAAGTTGAAAGTGCGCGCAACGTCCATACAGTCCTGCGTTCGAGAAGGCCTCGTGCGGCGAATTATAGAAGGCGGGAGGCGAACTCTTCAGTCAGTCCAGTTTTACGAACTGCAAACGGTACGAGTGCAGTAACCAGCCGTCCGGTAATCAGTAACATATTGTTTATGTAAATAACTTAAACTAAAAAACAAAACTGCACTTAAACGCGCATCTAAAAACTACACGTTTCCCATCCTATTGCAATAAGAGGAGGTAGGTGAAAACTGGAACTGAAGATCGAAAGTTCCGATCTTTCACGTGGATTTCATTTCCATTTACTGTCACATTTATTTGCCTAGGAAGTATCGAAGTGACGGTGCCTTTTATTTTGGTTGTTAATGAAAAAAAAGGTTGATATCCTTTATGCATGGTTTTGTTACGTAACAGTTTGTTGTTCTGTTTGTGCTGATATTTGTGAGCAGCTTTCATCTTACAGTGTATTTATTTATTTATTTATTTGCGAAATGCTGTATTTCTGCCTTCCATTATTACGGAATATTTGTTCTTTATTCGAATTAACCTCTACAGTCTGTGATTCACACCTCGCTGCAGCTTTGAAGTGGACTGTGGAGAATACGAGGATGAAAGAGTGTTTTAAAAAGAATGACGTTAAAATATTTCACGATTAGTTGTTTGCTAGAGCGTTTAATACAGTTCTTTTGATGGTCTGGGGATCTTTAAGCAATGTGTGTGACGCCAGGGATGCACATAAAAAATGTGTTCATTTGCTTGGAGTCGTTTTGTTTTGAATCTAGTTCTTCAACTAGTAAGCCACCTGCATATGTAAATAATATGTTCATTATACATATAATACAAAGTAATTTATGTACTTCATCAACCTATCAAGCCTGCTCGTCTTCTGTTTTAATTATATACTGTTGTGCATTTATCATTACACTAGACATTTTGCTTTTGTTATACAATGCATAACACAGTTATCATGATAGTAGACACAATTATTATAATACTATGGCATACTTATTAACTGGAGTGATAGTTTTAAACACACAACAAAATAATTTTGCAGGACCAAGTTAGACATATATGGTAATAAAGAACAATTTGACCCTACTAATACAAATACCAGCAGATTCATCAACGGTTATGATTTCTTAAAAGACATTGATAGTTTAAGCAGTTTTAATTTCAGAATACATGGAGATGGCAATTGGAAATAAGATAAAACTAAATACTATAAATACACATCATAAAATATAAGTTGGATAGAAGTAAAGACAAAAGTGTCATGTCTTAAAATATTTCAGAACAATTTGTAACAATATTGTTTCTATAATAAGATATAATTTTGTAGTAGTGATTCATTTTTTACTTTTGATGTCACTTATGTAGTGTTGATAATTCTTCATATAGAAAACACAAGTACCATCAAGGTAAAAACCGATACACGCAAGACTTGAAACTGATGCTGCAGACTTGAGTTGGACTTGCTACTCTGTGTACTATTCTGCACCAATCATAGATGGGCACTTTCTACCCATTAATTCTAAACATCATTGTGCTTTATCCAGTTTTTTACAGTTAAATGAACTTTTATGTGAGGGTGGATTTT